>NC_057803.1:265395711-265594014 GCF_018294505.1 Triticum aestivum | reverse complement strand
TACCCTTGGGCTGGCCTAACCCAAGGGAAAAAGAGGCTAGGTGGCGAATGGTAAAACCAAGGTTGGGCCTTGCTGGAGGAGTTTTATTCAAAGCGAACTGTCAAGGGGTTCCTATTATAACCCAACCGCATAAGCAACGCAAAATCCGGGAACATAACACCGATATGACGGAAACTAGGGCTGCAAGAGTGGAACAAAACACCAGGCATAAGGCCGAGCCTTCCACCCTTTACCATGTATATAGATGCAATAATTAAATAAGAGATATTGTGATATCCCAACAAGTAAACATGTTCCAACAAGGAACAACATCTCCATGTTCCAACAAGGAACAAACTTTAATCTTCACCTGCAACTAACAATGCTATAAGAGGGGTTGAGCTAGTGGTAACATAGCCAAACAATGGTTTGCTAGGACAAGGTGGGTTAGAGGCTTGGTTCAACAATATCGGAGGCATGATAAGCAAGTGGTAGGTATCGCGGCATAGGCATAGCAAAAGAGCGAGCAACTAGCAAGCAAAGATAGAAGTGATTTCGAGGGTATGGTCATCTTGCCTGAAATCCCGCAAGGAAGAAGAACGAGTCCATGAAGATGACAAACGGACGTAGTCGAACGGATCCTCACAAACACGACGTTACCGGATTACCAAGAAGAAGTACACCGGAGAGAAAGCAAACAACATAGTAAACAAAAAACACATGGACATGGCATGATGCACAACCAAGTATGATGCATGTCCGGTTTAAAGATACATGGCCTGGCAAAATGCACAAGCAATCCTACAAATTAAGTGGAGCTCAATATGCAACGGGATGCATATTGACGGAACACGACATTCGAGTTACTTAGTTCGATCTCGTTTCTGTACCCAACAAGATTAAATGTTGTTAGCATGGCAAGAGGGTGAAGCAAAGTAAAACTACCTATCTAGTCAAGTTTAAATGAGGCCGGAAGCAACGAACAACAATTCCAGTAAATCCCCATATGCATATATTAGGTTTGGTGCTGTTCTGCCCTAAACCAAATTTTATAGTTGTTAAACATGCAAAGTGATGCCACCATGTTAAACTAGGCAAAATTCTACCTCATTTACATATAAAGTTTATTAGAAACCGAGCTACGGTTATTTAGTTATGACTTAAACTGTTTTAGCAAGTTACTTAAGCAAATTAAAACAAACAGCATTTTAAACATTTTAAACATAGATGAAAGTTGCATATTATTAAACTAGATGAAATCTAGTCAAGTTTCATATATAAATTATTTACATCCGATGCACGGTTGGTGAATTATTAAATGCATGAATCTGCAAGGGTTTTCCTGCAAAACTGCAGTCTCATGTTTAATTGCTAAAAACACATACAAGGAAAAAAATACATTGGGCCGAATCTATTTTTGGGCCAACAGAGAGGCGCTGGGAAGCAGCTCACCCCTTGGGCTTTGGCCCGGTCGCTGGAGAGGGAGAGGCTGGCAGGGGCGCGCTGGGCCGACCTGCTTGGTTCGGTCGGGGAAAGGTCATCGCGCTCGCTCGAATGACTCGGGGAAGATGCGGCGTCCTCCTCTTCTCAACGGGAAAAAGAGCAGCAGCGATGTGGGACTTGGCGGCCGGTTCAGTGAAGCAAACAGCAGGCATGGCGGCGCTGAGGAATCCGGAGAGCGGCAGGATGAGGAGGGGTCGGCGCGGGAGCTCGGTGGCGTTCGGATCCAAGCGCGAGAAGCCTTCGGGTCTCGTTTCCTGCCGGATCGAAGCGGAAGCAGCGGAGACCATGGTACCTGGCGACCATGGCGGAGGAGTTCCATGGGCGGTGGCGCTGCACGGTTCCTGCAGGGAGGCGAGGTGAGAGATACAGGGAAAAGAAAGGGGAGGGGCATGAGGATTAAGAGGAGGTGGTAGGCGTGGCAAAGGGACTTGGTGTCACGGACGGAGCTCAGGGCGGTGCTGCATCTTCGATTGGTGTTTATCTCCTGGTGAAGATAAGAGAGAGAGATGAGAGAGAGTTGAGAGACGAGGACGACAAGAGAAGGAAAAGGGATGTGTGATGCTCATCTGTGGCGGGAATGGAGTGGATGGAGCTGATCTTGCAGGTGAGGATGGATCGAGGCGCAGAGGGCATCGGCCCCTGCGGGATTTGAGCGTTGGCGCTCGTTGACTGAAGATGGATCGAAGGGATGGATGGTGGATCTGAAAATGAGGAAGGGGGGTTTGCTGCGCATGGTTGGCTAGATCAGATCTGGGAGGATCCCGGGACGGGATTAGGTCGAGAGTGCGGCGACGGGTGAAGGGACAAACCTCCTAATTTCTAGGGTTTGACGAAAAAGGACTAGCAGTGGACGAATATATACACCACGGGTTAGGTTAGGGGCTATCTTGACCCTACGATCGTAATCGGACGATCACGGATAAAATAGCTAGGGAGTCCAAAAAAGAAAACGGTGATGTTTTGTAGACGTTCGGGGATGATCCAGACACAACGGTGGCGACAGTCCGGGTCGGGTCCGGGACAACTTTCGGACGCGCGCGCAAGGAGGTTTGATGCGCTGTGCAGAGAGGGTTAGACGGACAAGGTCAAGTGTGCAGACTAAGAGGAGAGAGGGGGAATGCATCCCGGCAACCGTTTCCGAAGATCGAAAACGTCCGACGTTAGGCCGGCTATACTCCCGCTATAGTTATTCGTTGGGGCGTCAAACGGACTCCAAATGCGATGAAACATGACAGGCGGTCTATCTACACTATAATAAGACCACACGCCAACTTTCATCCCATTCCGAGAACATTTTTCGGCCACTTATAAAATACTATTTCGGACATGCCGCGGGCGCGTGCAAGTGTGTCTGGGCACAGAATGGACAATGGACGGAACGAGGAGATCGGGACGGATGCAAGTTTAGAAAACATGATGATGCAATGTGGATGATGACATGGCAAGATGCAACACGCAAGCAAAAGACAAAGCAACCACAGCGAATAACTGGAAGACACCTGGCACAACGATCTCAGGGCGTCACAACACTCCACCACTACGAGAGGATCTTGTCCCGAGATCTAGAATGGCACCGGAGGGAAAACAGAAGAGAAAGAGAATAGGTAAAACTAAGTTCCTTCTTTGACCAATGGGTGAAACCAAAGAACCTTGCGAGGTTGAACAATTTCGAGAAAAGAATACAACGAAGGTGAACAAAGGGGACAACACTCCGATAGAAAATAGGAAAAATGAACATTGCGAAAAAACTTGAGGTTGAAGGGCAAGATATATATTGAAACCACTCCGGTTAAGAAGTTAAGCAAGACTTGATAAGATGAAAAGAACTTGAGCAAAACGGTACAACACTCCGAATAAATGGGATAAGAGAGGAAAAGAATATGAACTTTGACAACGGGATGATGGTTGAAGAAAGCAATATCGCAATGCCTCCGGAACAGAAGTGAGAATGGAATGGAATGAACGACGAGAAACAAGACCTTGAGGGAGCACGCTTACAGCAAATGGTAGAACGGAGTTGTTGGAAAACCAACAACGAAAAGAATAAGCTTGATATGGCCTTATGGAATACATCTCAAATTATGAGGTGACAAACTGCTACTCACGGGAAAAGAATTGGATTGGTATGACCGATGAGACGAGAGAATTATTTCACCTGGAGGATAGATGAAGAACTTGGATCATGTATTATCACCATTAATAGAAAAATCCTTCGGGAAAGATTTAGGTGAAATATAACCCAAGATAACTCAAATGACGAGATTGATGGATTTAAAATATCTCATTCTTAACAATATGTGAATCATGAAGTATGAACTCAAATTATCAAAAATGACATAATACCACGTCCAAAGATACGGTAGAAAGAAATTGCACTCCGGATTGCAAGATGAAGAAAGCTTGATCTCCCTAGAAATGAATCTCGATGAAAACTTAGAGAAGGAATTAAATCCTTTATGAACCATCATGTAGAACCTTCATGAAGAACTCCCTTAAACAAAAGGATGATCAAACGGAAGGAAAAAGAAGTTGAAAACACAAGGTGAATCCTTGTAAAGATTTTTGATAGGTCTCCGTGATTACATAATTGCGAGAGCTTGGAACTCCGGGAAAGAAAGATGAGCACTTGAAACCAAGAATATGTATGATGAACCACTCTGGAATAAGGAATTAATCACTTGGATGAAACAAGAATAAGAATTACATTATTCTTATCCTTCACCAATTAAATTGATGACAATCAACGGATTTGGCACACTACTTATTCTCGTAGAAAAGATTAAGAGAGATATAACATAAACTTGAGAAGGTCTTCAACAAGTCACCGGTAGGATTGAGAAGAACGAATGAATATATACGAAAACGAGTGATGAGAACTCTTGCACGAATCACCGTTAGGATTGACAACGAATAAATAGATAAGATAGCAAGGAAAAAAAATCCTGAATAGCCACCGTAAGAATTGGAAATGAACGAAGTAAAGGGATTTATAAAAAGAACGAAGATACTTGAGAGAATTTAGATACAAGGGAACAAAGAGATCATGAATTGATTAGAGAATATTTGAATGACGCACCGGTACAATTTGGGGAACGAGAGCTGAAAGCTGAGAATGAACAAGTCTTCTGAAATGATGGACTCCGGATAATAAACTGAGAAGACTCTTGAATTGCCCCGGATAGGTAAAAAGATTTCTCACAATCGAAAACAGTCATGAGAGGAAGGCAACAAGTTAGAATCACGAATCTTGAAGAGAATGGAGCAAGAATAAGAGAAACTCTTCTTCGGTCTTCAAATGTTTCGAATGACGACGGGAAAAACCACCATGAGTTGTTGAGACGCTCTGGTATGAAAATTATAAAGGTTGAACCAACGATGAAAGAATTTGACAGATCTTGGAGAAATACATATGACTGATGATAACTCATTCTTACGTCAAACTTCAAAAGAATTTAGGATAGCTCTGGGAAAATAGAAGAGTCAGGTAAGATCCTGGAAAAAGACATGTGGCTTAGGGCCCACTCAAAAGATACACCGTTGAACGATTTAAAAGAGAGAAAGCACCGGTTAAATAAAATGGCTTGAATGAGATAACAACCTAAAAATAGGTTTGAACGGATCTTGAAAGAAAAGACGAGCCTTCTGAAATATCTTCAGCACTCCGAAATAATTGAATAGCGAGAAGTTGAATGATTAAGAATTGCACCGGCAAGAGAAATCATTGAAACGAGGAAAGGGATATGATCAACAAAGCTTGACTTGAAACCACCGAAGATGAAAAGAATGAACAATGACGAACTTGAAGCTACATTAGAATCTTCCTGAGAATCACCGGATAAGAACATTGACGGAAAAGGAATGGATAGACTTCACGAGAATATAAAGGATACTTGATTAAAACATCGGATTCCTTGAAGAAAAAGGGTGGGTGGGCGGGAAAAACAAAGGAAACTTGGAGACGGATGAAACAAACACCGTTGAGAAGAACTAATACTTGATCTAGCGGATGTTGAAATGATTGGATCCACATGAAGAGAAAACACGCCGGTTGAAAAGGATTGGAAGACAATCTCGATGATCAAGAAGGATTAGTATTCACATAGGAATATGAGAACACCACTTAGACAAGGGATGGTATCAACATTCTATTACGAAGCAACTCGAATACCACAACTCAAAACAAAACAAAGGATTAGCTTGCAGAATAAGCCGGAACAAACGTATGATAGAGATTTCATCCGAAGTTTTCGTGGTGGGGCCTACACGGGCTCGATCATACAGCACCATCATGTACAAGGCAGTGCACATGACATACGAAGCGTCCCCGAGTCGGCATAGCCAAGGACTCTTTAAGACACAACGAGACCACTGTAAAACCAACCGTGGATAGGCGGACCACTAGACATCGAACCCCAATTTCATATCATACATCCGTCGGAAAGAAATCCTAAGAGCTACTTGAATTCCCACTTATAAACTCCCAAAACTTTTCGGTTATGCAATCTGGTGTTGGGGATACAGGGGAAGCATAATATCTCACCCAAACTAGCAAATCCTACATCCAGCTGTATCCATCCTTCAACACATAACCAAGAAACCTTCGGAAATCGTCTACCTCAACCTTCGAAAAGCATCTGTTATACGAGTTATGGCAATACTCCCGAACTCCCACCCCAGTACTGGGTGGCGTCGAGGTTATCTCACCAACAACTGCATAAAAGAGATTTTCGATGTCGGCGAAACTAAACTCAGGTATTCCAGAACTGCAACGATAAAATTGTGACGAAAACACCTCGGAGCTCAACTCCCCGGGACACTGCCACAACCCCTAAATGACAGGAGGCACCAAGAACAATGTTCTCGTCACAAATCGATCGGAACGATTCCAAGATACCCGCGTGATCCTAATTTTTTAGTGAAATTTGAGAAGAGAAGAGACAAAACTATACGTCAGGATGCCTTACTAGAGCGATGAAGGGACTGGGGAGTAAAAAGAATTCCTAACTCTCCGATATATAATTCCTAATTGACTCAAAACATTATTCTAGACTCAACAACGTCAGCTAATTCGATCAAGCAGTGGGGGCTCCTAAGGTCGGGGAAGGCTCTGATTACCAAGTTGTAACACCCTCGATGCGGCTATATCTCCCACGTGTCGAAGCACGACTTGGAGGCATAACCGCATTGAAAGCAATGTCGCAAGTGAGGTAATCATCACACAACCGATGTAGTACAAAAGGGACAGAGATACATAGTTGGCATACAATCGCCACTTCACACAATTACATGAATAAAACATTACATTCATCCAGATACAATCAAGGTCCGGCTCCGGAACCAAAATAAAAAGAAGACTACCCCAAATGCTACACAGATCCCCGATCGACCCCAACTGGGCTCCACTACTGATCGACTAGAACAAAATGACACAAAGAACAAGATCTTCATCGAGCTCCTCCTTGAGCTTGGTTGCGTCATCTGCACGGTATCATCGGCACCTGCAAACTGGTTTTGGAAGTATCTGTGAGTCACGGGGACTCACCAATCTCACACCCTCGCGATCAAGACTATTTAAGCTTATGGGTAAGGTAAAGGTATGAGGTGGAGCTGCAGCAAGCGACTAGAATATAAGGTGGCTAACATATTCGCAAAAGAGAGCGAGAAGAGAAGGCAAAAGCACGGTCGATAAAACTATGATCAAGAAGTGATCCTAGAACAACCTACGTCAAGCATAACTCCAACACCGTGTTCACTTCCCGGAGTCCGCCGAGAAGAGACCATCACGGTTACACACGCGGTTGATGTATTCTAATTAAGGTCAACTTCAGGTTTTCTACAACCGGACATTAACAAATTCCCATCTGCCCATAACCGCGGGCGCGGCCTTCGAAAGTTCTAAACCCTGCAGGGGTGTCCCAACTTAGCCCATCACAAGCTCTCACGGTCAACGAAGGATATTCCTTCTAGCGGGAAGACCCGATCAGACTCGGAATCCCGGTTACAAGACATTTCAACGATGGTAAAACAAGACTAGCAAGACCGCCCGATGCACCGACATCCTGATGGGAGCTGCACATATCTCGTTCTCAGGGCAACACCGGATGAACACTACGTATAGCTAAAACGAGCCCTCAAGTTTCCCCGAGGTGGCGCCGCAAGTGGCTCTATTTCGGACCAACACTTAGACAAGCACTAGCCCGGGGGGGGGTTAAAATAAAGATTACCCTTGGGCTGGCCTAACCCAAGGGAAAAAGAGGCTAGGTGGCGAATGGTAAAACCAAGGTTGGGCCTTGCTGGAGGAGTTTTATTCAAAGCGAACTGTCAAGGGGTTCCTATTATAACCCAACCGCGTAAGGAACGCAAAATCCGGGAACATAACACCGATATGACGGAAACTAGGGCGGCAAGAGTGGAACAAAACACCAGGCATAAGGCCGAGCCTTCCACCCTTTACCAAGTATATAGATGCATTAATTAAATAAAGATATTGTGATATCCCAACAAGTATACATGTTCCAACAAGGAACAACATCTCCATGCTCCAACAAGGAACAAACTTTAATCTTCACCTGCAACTAACAATGCTATAAGAGGGGCTGAGCTAGTGGTAACATAGCCAAACAACGGTTTGCTAGGACAAGGTGGGTTAGAGGCTTGGTTCAACAATATGGGAGGCATGATAAGCAAGTGGTAGGTATCGCGACATAGGCATAGCAAAAGAGCGAGCAACTAGCAAGCAAAGATAGAAGTGATTTCGAGGGTATGGTCATCTTGCCTGAAATCCCGCAAGGAAGAAGAACGAGTCCATGAAGATGACAAACGGACGTAGTCGAACGGATCCTCACAAACACCACGTTACGGATTACCAAGAAGAAGTACACTGGGAAGAAAGCAAACAACATAGTAAACAAACAATACATGGACATGGCATGATGCACAACCAAGTATGATGCATGTCCGGTTTAAAGATACATGGCATGGCAAAATGCACAAGCAATCCTACAAATTAAGTGGAGCTCAATATGCAATGGGATGCATATTGACGGAACACCACATTCGAGTTACTTAGTTCGATCTCGTTTATGTACCCAACAAGATTAAATGTTGTTAGCATGGCAAGAGGGTGAAGCAAAGTAAAACTACCTATCTAGTCAAGTTTAAATGAGGCCGGAAGCAACGAACAACAATTCTAGTAAATCCCCATATGCATATATTAGGTTTGGTGCTGTTCTGCCCTAAACCAAATTTTATAGTTGTTTAACATGCAAAGTGATGCCACCATGTTAAACTAGGCAAAATTCTACCCCATTTACATATAAAGTTTATTAGAAACCGAGCTACGGTTATTTAGTTATGATTTAAACCGTTTTAGCAAGTTATTTAAGCAAATTAAAACAAATAGCATTTTAAACATTTTAAACATAGATGAAATCTGCATATTATTAAACTAGATGAAATTCTAGTCAAGTTTCATATATAAATTATTTACATCCGATGCACGGTTGGTGAATTATTAAATGCATGAATCTGCAAGGGTTTTCCTGCAAAACTGCATTCTCAGGTTTAATTGCTAAAAACACAGACAAGGAAAAAATACATTGTGCAAAATCTATTCTTGGGCCAACAGAGAGGCGTTGGGAAGCAGCTCACTCCTTGGGCTTCGGCCCGGTCGCTGGAGAGGGAGAGGCTGGCTGGGGCGCGCTGGGCCGACCTGCTTGGTTCGGTCGGGGAAAGGTCAACGCGCTCACTCGAACGACTCGGGGCAGATGCGGCGTCCTCCTCTTCTCGACAGGAAAAAGAGCAGCAACAGCGTGGGACTTGGCGGCCGGTTCGGTGAAGCAAACAGCAGGCACAACGGTGCTGGGGACTCCGGCGAGCGGCAGGATGACGAGGGGTCAGCGCGGGAGCTCGGTGGCGTCCGGATCCAAGCGCGAGAAGCCTTCGGGTCTCGTTTCCTGCCGGATCGAAGCGGAGGCAGCGGAGACCATGGGACCTGGCGACCATGGCGGAGGAGTTCCAAGGGCGGCGGCGCTGCACGGTTCCTGCAGGGAGGCAAGGTGAGAGATACAGGGAAAAGAAAGGGGAGGGGCATGAGGATTAAGAGGAGGTGGTAGGCGCGTCACAGGGACTTGGCGTCACGGACGGAGCTCGGGGCGGTGCTGCATCTTCGATTGGTGTTTATCTCCTGGTGAAGATAAGAGAGAGATGAGAGAGAGTTGAGAGACGAGGACGACAAGAGAAGGAAAAGAGCTGTGTGATGCTCATCTGTGGCGGGAATGGAGAGGATGTAGCTGATCTTGCAGGTGAGGATGGATCGAGGCGCAGAGGGCATCGGGCTCCTGCGGGATTTGAGCGTTGGCGCTCGTTGACTGAAGATGGATCGAAGGGATGTATGGTGGATCTGAAACCGAGGAAGGGGGGTTTGCTGCGCGTGGTTGGCTGGATCAGATCTGGGAGGATCCCGAGAGGGGATTAGGGGGAGAGTGTGGCGGCGGGTGAAGGGACAAACCTCCTAATTTCTTGGGTTTGACCAAAAAGGACTAGGGGTGGAGGGATATATACACCACGGGTTAGGTTAGGGGCTATCTCGACCCTACGATCATAATCGGATGATCGCGGATAAAATAGCTAGGGAGTCCAAAAAAGAAAACGGTGATGTTTTGTAGACGTTCGGGGATGATCCAGACACAACGGTGGCGACAGTCCGGGTCGGGTCCGGGACAGCTTTCGGACGTGTGCGCAAGGAGGTCCGATGCGCTGTGCAGAGAGGGTTAGACGGACAAGGTCAAGTGTGCAGACTGAGAGGAGAGAGGGGGAATGCAACCCGGCAACCGTTTCCGGAGACCGAAAACGTCCGACGTTAGGCCGGCTATACTCCCGCTATAGTTATTCGTTGGGGCGTCAAACGGACTCCAAATGCGATGAAACATGACAGGCGGTCTATCTACACTATAATAATACCACACGCCAACTTTCATCCCATTCCGAGAACATTTTTCGGCCACTTATAAAATACTATTTCGGACATGCCGCGGGCGCGTGCAAGTGTGTCTGGGCACAGAATGGACAACGGACGGAACGAGGAGATCGGGACGGATGCAAGTTTAGAAAACATGATGATGCAATGCGGATGATGACATGGCAAGATGCAACACACAAGCAAAAGACAAAGCAACAACAACGAATAACTGGAAGACACCTGGCGCAACGGTCTCAGGGCGTCACAACACTCCACCACTACGAGAGGATCTTGTCCCGAGATCTAGAATGGCACCGGAGGGAAAACGGAAGAGAAAGAGAATAGGTAAAACTAAGTTGCTTCTTTGACCAATGGGTGAAACCAAAGAACGTTGCGAGGTTGAACAATTTCGAGAAAAGAATACAACGAAGGTGAACAAAGTCGACAACACTCCGATAGAAAACAGGAACAAAGAACATTGCGAAAAAACTTGAGGTTGAAGGGCAAGATATATATTGAAACCACTCCGGTTAAGAAGTTAAGCAAGACTTGATAAGATGAAAAGAACTTGAGCAAAACGGTACAACACTCCGAATAAATGGGATAAGCGAGGAAAAGAATATGAACTTTGACAACGGGATGATGGTTGAAGAAAGCAATATCGCAATGCCTCCGGAACAGAAGTGAGAATGGAATGGAATGAACGACGAGAAACAAGATCTTGAGGGAGCACGCTTACAGCAAATGGTAGAACGGAGTTGTTGGAAAACCAACAACGAAAAGAATAAGCTTGATATGGCCTTATGGAATACATCTCAAATTATTAGGTGACAAACTGCTACTCACGGGAAAAGAATTGGATTGGTATGACCGATGAGACGAGAGAATTATTTCACCTGGAGGATAGATGAAGAACTTGGATCATATATTATCACCATTAATAGCAAAATCCTTAGGGAAAGATTTAGGTGAAATATAACCCAAGATAACTCAAATGACGAGATTGATGGATTTAAAATATCTCATTCTTAACAATATGTGAATCATGAAGCATGAACTCAAATTATGAAGAATGACATAATACCACCTCCAAAGATACGGTAGAAAGAAATTGCACTCCGGATTGCAAGATGAAGAAAGCTTGATCTCCCTAGAAATGAATCTCGATGAAAACTTAGAAAAGGAATTAAATCCTTTATGAACCATCATGTAGAACCTTCATGAAGAACTCCGTTAAACAAAAGGATGATCAAACGGAAGGAAAAATAAGTTGAAAACACAAGGTGAATCCTTGTAAAGATTTTAGAAAGGTCTCCATGATTACATAATTGCGAGAGCTTGGAACTCCGGAAAAGAAAGATGAGCACTTGAAACCAAGAATATGTATGATGAACCACTCTGGAATAAGGAATTAATCACTTTGATGAAACAAGAATAAGAATTACATTATTCTTATCCTTCACCAATTAAATTGATGACAATCAACGGATTTGGCACACTACTTATTCTCGTAGAAAAGATTAAGAGAGATATAACATAAACTTGAGAAGGTCTTCAACAAGTCACCGGTAGGATTGAGAAGAACGAATGAATATATACGAAAACGAGTGATGAGAACTCTTGCACGAATCACCGTTAGGATTGACAATGAATAAATAGATAAGATAGCAAGGAAGAAAAAATCCTGAATAGCCACCGTAAGAATTGGAAATGAATGAAGTAAAGGGATTTATAAAAAGAAGGAAGATACTTGAGAGAATTTAGATACAAGGGAACGAAGAGATCATGAATTGATTAGAGAATATTTGAATGATGCACCGGTATGATTTGGGGAACGAGAGCTGAAAGCTGAGAATGAACAAGTCTTCTGAAATGATGGACTCCAAATAATAAACTGAGAAGACTCTTGAATTGCCCCGGATAGGTAAAAAGATTTCTCACAATCGAAAATAGTCATGAGAGGAAGGAAACAAGTTAGAATCATGAATCTTGAAGAGAATGGAGCAAGAATAAGAGAAACTCTTCTTCGGTCTTCGAATGTTTCGAATGACGACGAGAAAAACCACCATGAGTTGTTGAGACGCTCTGATATGAAAATTATAAAGGTTGAACCAACGATGAAAGAATTTGACAGATCTTGGAGAAATACATATGACTGATGATAACTCATTCTTACGTCAAACTTCAAAAGAATTTAGGATAGCTCCGGGAAAATAGAAGAGTCAGGTAAGATCCTGGAAAAAGACATGTGGCTTAGGGCCCACTCAAAAGATACACCGTTGAACGATTTAAAAGAGAGAAAGCACCGGTTAAATAAAATGGCTTGAATGAGATAACAACCTCAGAATAGGTTTGAACGGATCTTGAAGGAAAACACGAGCCTTCTGAAATATCTTCAGCACTCCGAAATAATTGAATAGCGAGAAGTTGAATGATTAAGAATTGCACCGGCAAGAGAAAGCATTGAAACGAGGAAAATGATATGATCAACAAAGCTTGACTTGAAACCACCGAAGATGAAAAGAATGAACAATGACGAACTTGAAGCTACATTAGAATCTTCCTGAGAATCACCGGATAAGAACATTGACGGAAAAGGAATGGATAGACTTCACGAGAATATAAAGGATACTTGATTAAAACATCGGATTCCTTGAAGAAAAAGGGTGGGTGGGCGGGAAAAACAAAGGCAACTTGGAGACGGATGAAACAAACACCGTTGAGAAGAACTAATAGTTGATCTAGCAGATGTTGAAATGATCGGATCCACATGAAGAGAAAACACGCCGGTTGAAAAGGATTCGAAGACAATCTCGATGATCAAGAAGGATTAGTATTCACATAGGAATATGAGAACACCACTTAGACAAGGGATGGAATCAACATTCTATTATGAAGCAACTCGAATACCACAACTCAAAACAAAACAAAGGATTGGCTTGCAGAATAAGCCGGAACAAACATATGGTAGAGATTTCATCCGCAGTTTTCGTGGTGGGGCCTACACGGGCTCGATCGTACAGCACCATCATGAACAAGGCAGTGCACATGACATACGAAGCGTCACCGAGTCGGCATAGCCAAGGACTCTTTAAGACACAACGAGACCACTGTAAAACCAACCGTGGATAGGCGGACCACTAGACGTCGAACCCCAATTTCATATCATACATCCGTCGGAAAGAAATCCTAAGAGCTACCTGAATTCCCACTTATAAACTCCCGAAACTTTCCGGTTATGCAATCTGGTGTTAGGGATATAGGGGAAGCATAATATCTCACCCAAACTAGCCAATCCTACATCCAGCTGTATCCATCCTTCAACACATAACCAAGAAACCTTCGGAAATCGTCTACCTCAACCTTCGAAAAGCATCCGCTATACGAGTTATGGCAATACTCCCGAACTCCCGCCCCAGTACTGGGTGGTGTCGAGGTTATCTCACCAACAACTGCATAAAAGAGATTTTCGATGTCGGTGAAACTAAACTCAGGTATTCCAGAACTGCAACGATAAAATTGTGACGACAACACCTCAGAGCTCAACTCCCCGGGACACTGCCACAACCCCTAAATGACAGGAGGCACCAAGAGCAATGTTCTCGTCACAAATCGATCGAAACGATTCCATGATACCCGCGTGATCCTAAATTTTTTTAGTGAAATTTGAGAAGAGAAGAGACAAAACTCTATGTCAGGATGCCTTACCAGAGCGATGAAGGGACTGGGGAGTAAAAAGAATTCCTAACTCTCCGATATATAATTCCTAATTGACTCAAAACATTTTTCTAGACTCAACAACGTCAGCTAATTCGATCAAGCAGTGGGGGCTCCTAAGGTCGGGGAAGGCTCTGATTACCAACTTGTAACGCCCTCGATGCGGCTATATCTCCCACGTGTCGAAGCATGACTTGCAGGCACAACCGCATTGAAAGCAATGTCACAAGTGAGGTAATCCTCACACAACCCATGTAGTACAAAAGGGACAGAGATACATAGTTGGCTTACAATCGCCACTTCACACAATTACATGAATAAAACATTACATTCATCCAGATACAATCAAGGTCCGGCTCCGGAACCAAAATAAAAAGAAGACTACCCCAAATGCTACACAGATCCGCGATCGACCCCAACTGGGCTCCACTACTGATCGACTAGAACGAAACGACACAAAGAACAAGATCTTCATCGAGCTCCTCCTTGAGCTTGGTTACGTCATCTGCACAGTATGATCAGCACCTGCAAACTGGTTTTGGAAGTATCTGTGAGTCACGGGGACTCACCAATCTCACACCCTCATGATCAAGACTATTTAAGCTTATGGGTAAGTTAAAGGTATGAGGTGGAGCTGCAGCAAGCGACTAGCATATAAGGTGGCTAACATATTCGCAAAAGAGAGCGAGAAGAGAAGGCAAAAGCACGGTCGATAAAACTATGATCAAGAAGTGATCCTAGAACAACCTACGTCAAGCACAACTCCAACACCGTGTTCACTTCCCGGACTCCGCCGAGAAGAGACCATCACGGTTACACACGCGGTTGATGTATTTTAATTAAGGTCAACTTCAGTTTTTCTACAACCGGACATTAACAAATTCCCATCTGCCCATAACCGCGGGCACGGCTTTCGAAAGTTCAAAACCCGGCAGGGGTGTCCCAACTTATCCCATCACAAGCTCTCACGGTCAACGAAGGATATTCCTTCTAGCGGGAAGACCCGATCAGACTCGGAATCCCGGTTACAAGACATTTCAACGATGGTAAAACGAGACCAGCAAGACCGCCCGATGCGCCGACATCCTGATGGGAGGTGCACATATCTCGTTCTCAGGGCAACACCGGATGAACACTACGTACGGCTAAAACCAGCCCTCAAGTTTCCCCGAGGTGGCGCCGCAAGTGGCTCTGTTTCGGACCAACACTTAGACAAGCACTGGCCCGGGGGGGTTAAAATAAAGATGACCCTTGGGCTGGCCTAACCCAAGGGGAAAAGAGGCTAGGTGGCGAATGGTAAAACCAAGGTTGGGCCTTGCTGGAGGAGTTTTATTCAAAGCAAACTGTCAAGGGGTTCCCATTATAACCCAACCGCGTAAGGAACGCAAAATCCGGGAACATAACACCGATATGACGGAAACTAGGGCGGCAAGAGTGGGACAAAACACCAGGCATAAGGCCAAGCCTTCCACCCTTTACCAAGTATATAGATGCATTAATTAAATAAGAGATATTGTGATATCCCAACAAGTAAACATGTTCCAACATGGAACGACATCTCCATGTTCCAACAAGGAACAAACTTTAATCTTCACCTGCAACTAACAACGCTATACGAGGGGCTGAGCAAGTGGTAACATAGACAAACAACGGTTTGCTAGGACAAGGTGGGTTAGAGGCTTGGTTCAACAATATGGGAGGCATGATAAGCAAGTGGTAGGTATCGCGGCATAGGCATAACAAAAGAGCGAGCAACTAGCAAGCAAAGATAGAAGTGATTTCGAGGGTATGGTCATCTTGCCTGAAATCCCGCAAGGAAGAAGAAGGAGTCCATGAAGATGACAAACAGACATAGTCGAACGGGTCCTCACAAACACGACGTTACCGGATTACCAAGAAGAAGTACACCGGAAAGAAAGCAAACAACATAGTAAACAAACAACACATGAACATGGCATGATGCACAACCAAGTATGATGCATGTCCGGTTTAAAGATACATGGCATGGCAAAATGCACAAGCAATCCTACAAATTAAGTGGAGCTCAATATGCAACGGGATGCATATTGATGGAACACCACATTCAAGTTACTTAGTTCAATCTCGTTTATGTACCCAACAATATTAAATGTTGTTAGCATGGCAAGAGGGTGAAGCAAAGTAAAACTGCCTATCTAGTCAAGTTTAAATGAGGCCGGAAGCAACAAACAACAATTCCAGTAAATCCCCATATGAATATATTAGGTTTGGTGCTGTTCTGCCCTAAACAAAATTTTATAGTTGTTAAACATGCAAAGTGATGCCACCATGTTAAACTAGGCAAAATTCTACCCCATTTACATATAAAGTTTATTAGAAACCGAGCTACGGTTATTTAGTTATGATTTAAACCATTTTAGCAAGTTATTTAAGCAAATTAAAACAAACAGCATTTTAAACATTTTAAACATAGATGAAAGTTGCATATTATTAAACTAGATGAAATTCTAGTCAAGTTTCATATATAAATTATTTACATCCGATGCACGGTTGGTGAATTATTAAATGCATGAATCTGCAAGGGTTTTCCTGCAAAACTGCAGTCTCAGGTTTAATTGCTAAAAGCACAGACAAGGACAAAATACATTGGGCCGAATCTATTCTTGGGCCAACAGAGAGGCGCTGGGAAGCAGCTCACCCCTTGGGCTTCGGCCCGGTCGCTGGAGAGGGAGAGGCTGGCAGGGGTGCGCTGGGCCGACCTGCTTGGTTCGGTCGGGGAAAGGTCAACGCGCTTGCTCGAAGGACTCGGGGCAGATGCGGTGTCCCCCTCTTCTCGACAGGAAAAAGAGCAGCAACGACGTGGGACTTGGGGCCGGTTCGGTGAAGCAAACAGCAGGCACGGCGGCGCTGAGGACTCCAGCGAGCGGCAGGATAAGGAGGGGTCGGTGCGGGAGCTCGGTGGCGTCCGGATCCAAGTGCGAGAAGCCTTTTGGTCTCGTTTCCTACCGGATCGAAGCGAAGGCAGCGGAGACCATGGGACCTGGAGACCATGGCGGAGGAGTTAAAGGGCGGCGGCGCTGCACGGTTCCTGCAGGGAGGCAAGGTGAGAGATACAGGGAAAAGAAAGGGGAGGGGCATGATGCTTAAGAGGAGGTGGTAGGCGCGGCACAGGGACTTGGCGTCACGGATGGAGCTCGGGGCGGTGCTCCATCTTCGGTTGGTGTTTATCTCCTGGTGAAGATAAGAGAGAGAGATGAGAGAGAGTTGAGAGACGAGGATGACAAGAGAAGGAAAAGAGCTGTGTGATGCTCATCTGTGGCGGGAATGGAGAGGATGGAGCTGATCTTGCAGGTGAGGATGGATCGAGGCACAGAGGGCATCGGGCTCCTGCGGGATTTGAGCGTTGGCGCTCGTTGACTGAAGATGGATCAAAGGGATGGATGGTGGATCTGAAAACGAGGAAGGGGGGTTTGCTGTGCGTGGTTGGCTGGATCAGATCTAGGAGGATCCCGAGAGGGGATTAAGTGGAGAGTGCGGCGGCGGCTGAAGGGACAAACCTCCTAATTTCTAGGGTTTGACCAAAAAGGACTAGGGGTGGACGAATATATACACCATGGGTTAGGTTAGGGGCTACCTAGACCCTACGATCGTAATCGTATGATCGCGGATAAAATATCTAGGGAGTCCAAAAAAGAAAACGGTGATGTTTCGTAGACGTTCGGGGATGATCCGGACACAACGGTGGCGACAGTCCGGGTCGGGTCCGGGACAGCTTTCGAACGCGCGCGCAAGGAGGTCCGATGCGCTATGCAGAGAGGGTTAGATGGACAAGGTCAAGTGTGCGGAATGAGAGGAGAGAGGGGGAATGCAACCCGGCAACCTTTTCCGGAGACCGAAAACGTCCGACATTAGGCCGGCTATACTGCCGCTATAGTTATTCGTTGGGGCATCAAACGGACTCCAAATGCGATGAAACTTGACAGGCGGTCTATCTACACTACAATAAGACCACACGCCAACTTTCATCCCATTCTGAGAACATTTTTCGGCCACTTATAAAATACTATTTCGGACATGCCGCGGGCGCGTGCAAGTGTGTCTGGGCTCAGAACGAACAACGGACGGAACAAGGAGATCGGGACGGATGCAAGTTTAGAAAACATGATGATGCAATGCGGATGATGAAATGGCAAGATGCAACACGTAAGCAAAAGACAAAGCAACAATAGCGAATAACTGGAAGACACCTGGCGCAACGGTCTCGGGGCGTCAGAGGAGCGAATCCCATGAAGAACACGAGGGGAAATCACAACGGGAACACAAGAGAACACTCAAACCAACAAGTATGATCACACATGTGCTAGATCCATGAACAAAAAAGGAGATACAAGATCCACGATCAACAAGGGATGATGCACGGTAACCGGTTCTTCTCCAAAGGAGGTATTGATGGGGCCACCCAAAAGGGGTTCTTGAATCCAAGGGGATTGTAACGCCCCGAGACCAATGTGCCAGGTGTCGTCCAGTTATTCACTGTTGTTGCCTTGTCATTGCTTGCGTGTCATGCATTGCATATCATGTCATCATGTGCATTTCATTTGCATATGTGTTTGTCTCATGCATCCGAGCATTTTCCCCGTTGTCAGTTTTGCATTCCGGCGCTTCCTTCTCCTCCGGTGGTCATTTCTACCTTTCTTTCCTGTGTGGGGATTAAACATTTCCGGATTGGACTGAGACTTATCATGCGGCCTTGGTTTACTACCGGTAGTCCGCCTGTCAAGTTTCGTACCATTTGGACTTTGTTTGATGCTCCAACGGTTAACCGAGGGACCGAAAAGGCCTCGTGTGTGTTGCAGCCCAACACCCCTCCATTTTGGCCCAAAACCCACCTAAACCTCCTCCATCATCTCGGTCGTTCGATCACGATCACGTGGCCGAAAACCGCACCTCATTTGGACTCTCCTAGCTCCCTCTACCTATAAATATGTGATCCCTTCCGAAAATCCCGCAGTCCAAACCCTAAAAACTCCTCCGCGCGCCGCCGGACACTTCCTCCCGCGCCGGCCGGACATGTCCACCCCGGCGCCACATCACTTCGGCCAACCAAAGGCTGCCACGTCAGCGCGGCCGCCCCTCTCATCCACTCACGACGTGCCACGTCACCACCGCGCCCTCTCTCTCCTCGCGCCGCCGCCGCGGCCCGCGGAGCCCATCCGGGGCCCGTGCAAGCCCGAATCTCGCCGCCGCCCGACCCGCTTCATCTCGCCCAACGCCGGCCGGCCCCCGCCGCTTGCCGGACTCCACCACCTTCGTCGGCACCGCCCATCGCCGCTAACCGGCCACTCTCTCATGCCGCCGAAGCCCGCGAGCATCCGCGCACGCCGCTGTTCCGCCCAGAGGCCCGAGCCCCGCCTCTTCGCGCCCGTTCGCCGCCTCGTCTTCTCGTCGGCCGGCGACCTCGCCGGAGCCCGACCTCGTCAACCCCGGTGACCGGAGTTTCAAACTCTCCACACAGCGACCCCGGGTCAAACTCTTTCGACCGCCCACGCTACGCGTCACCCGCGCCCCGATCCGGCCGCCGGTCGCCGGATCCGGCCGTCTGCACCACCACGTCGGAGTTCCGACCTCCTTCGTCGCCGGAGTAGAGCCGACGTCGCCGTTGACTTCATCCCCGCCAGATCTGCACGACTCCGTTCCTGTACGGCCACGTCCACCGAACCAAACACGTCGCCCGAGCCCGGATCTCCTCGTCCCGTACCACCCCGTCCATTTTCCCCGAAATTCCCAGATCCATATGTCCATGTTCATCGCATCGTAACTTTGCATCCGTAGCTCCGATTCATGCATATAGCATATAAAAATGTTCGCCTCAAAGAGTACATCATTTCATTCCATTGCATCGTTTTCATTTGAGTTCATCTTAATGCCCGAAATGCTATTCGAAGAGTGCTACTTGAGATAATTGTCAGATCTGCTGCTCCATTTAGATATTTGTCATTTTTGCCATGATTTTTGTGTGCATGTTATGCCCATGAGCTCTTCATATGTTTTGTTAATGGTTTTGCCATCTATCGATAGGTGCAACCCATGTATTTTTGTGATGTGTGTGGTGACTAGCACAATCTTGCAAAGTGGTGCACTTGTTAATGCTGATTTCAGGGACTTAGCATTTCCACCAAGTCCTTGATCTGTTTATCTCATTATGCCATATGTTCATTCCTAGTGATCCATACCTCTTTTGAGGATGATCAGTAAGGATGTTTTGTTAATCTTGTAGTGCTCTATCCATCCATGTCTTTGTTTGCAATTATGGAGCACCCAAGCTTGAGTCAATTGAGCTCTACTTTTGCTATTTCGTGAATCTGGGCAGATTGTCTACTTGTTAGCGATTTTTCCAATGATGTTGTAGTTGATCCGTGCATGCTATACTATTGTTCTTGCCATTTCTAGCTTGCATTTTGTGTATTCTTGATGGGTGCATGCTTAGATTGTCATGCCTTGCTCTATAGTGAGTGCATCGAGCTCGTAAACATGCCTACTTGATATCTTTTTCTGCATGCTCCAGTTTTCACTAAGTCTGAGAAATGATTATGTTTTTGCCATGTTCACATGCTTGCAAATGTATTTTCTGAACCCTTTTGGCTCAAGGTCACTAAGGGACTTTTGTTAAGCTCTTTGAGTAGCTCCACGCCATGCTTTACTTTGCCATGTTCAGGTCCTGTAGCATATAGTTTTCATGCTCCGAAGTGTGCTATCTGAATAGCCACCGTAAGAATTGGAAATGAACGAAGTAAAGGGATGAATCACCGGAAAGAATTATAAAAAGAACGAAGATACTTGAGAGAATTTAGATACAAGGGAACGAAGAGATCATGAATTGATTAGAGAATATTTGAATGATGCACCAGTAAGATTTGGGGAACGAGAGCTGAAAGCTGAGAATGAACAAGTCTTCTGAAATGATGGACTCCGGATAATAAACTGAGAAGACTCTTGAATTGCCC
Organism: Triticum aestivum; assembly: GCF_018294505.1. Lineage (NCBI taxonomy): Eukaryota > Viridiplantae > Streptophyta > Magnoliopsida > Poales > Poaceae > Triticum > Triticum aestivum. The sequence continues at coordinate 265,572,873 of NC_057803.1, read as the reverse complement.
CGGATAGGTAAAACGATTTCTCACAATCGAAAACAGTCATGAGAGGAAGGCAACAAGTTAGAATCACGAATCTTGAAGAGAATGGAGCAAGAATAAGAGAAACTCTTCTTCGGTCTTCAAATGTTTCGAATGACGACGAGAAAAACCACCATGAGTTGTTGAGACGCTCTGGTATGAAAATTATAAAGGTTGAACCAACGATGAAAGAATTTGACAGATCTTGGAGAAATACATATGAATGATGATAACTCATTCTTACGTCAAACTTCAAAAGAATTTAGGATAGCTCCAGGAAAATAGAAGAGTCAGGTAAGATCCTGGAAAAAGACATGTGGCTTAGGGCCCACTCAAAAGATACACCATTGAACGATTTAAAAGAGAGAAATCACCGGTTAAATAAAATGCCTTGAATGAGATAACAACCTCAAAATAGGTTTGAACGGATCTTGAAGGAAAACACGATCCTTCTGAAATCTCTTCAGCACTCCGGAATAATTCAAAAGCGAGAAGTTGAATGATTAAGAATTGCACCGGCAAGAGAAAGCATTGAAACGAGGAAAAGGATATGATCAACAAAGCTTGACTTGAAACCACCGAATATTAAAAGAATGAACAATGACGAACTTGAAGCTCCATTAGAATCTTCCTGAGAATCACCGAACAAGAACATTGACGGAAAAGGAATGGATAGACTTCACGAGAATAAAAAGGATACTTGATTAAAACATCGGATTCCTTGAAGAAAAAGGGTGGGTGGGTGGGAAAAACAAAGGCAACTTGGAGACGGATGAAACAAACACCATTGAGAAGAACTAATACTTGATCTAGCGGATGTTGAAATAATCGGATCCACATGAAGAGAAAACATGCCGGTTGAAAAGGATTGGAAGACAATCTCGATGATCAAGAAGGATTAGTATTCACATAGGAGTATGAGAACACCACTTAGACAAGGGATGGAATCAACATTCTATTACGAAGCAACTCGAATACCACAACTCAAAACAAAACAAAGGATTGGCTTGCAGAATAAGCCAGAACAAACATATGATAGAGATTTTGTCCGAAGTTTTCGTGGTGGGGCCTACACGGGCTCGATCGTACAGCACCATCATGTACAAGGCAGTGCACATGACATACGAAGCATCCCCGAGTCAGCATAGCCAAGGACTCTTTAAGACACAACGAGACCACTGTAAAACCAACCGTGGATAGGCGGACCACTAGACGTCGAACCCCAATTTCATATCATACATCCGTCGGAAAGAAATCCTAAGAGCTACTTGAATTCCCCCTTATAACCTCCCGAAACTTTCCGGTTATGCAATCTGGTGTTGGGGATACAGGGGAAGCATAATATCTCACCCAAACTAGCAAATCCTACATCCAGCTGTATCCATTCTTCAACATATAACCAAGAAACCTTCAGAAATCGTCTACCTCAACCTTCGAAAAGCATCTGTTATACGAGTTATGGCAATACTCCCGAACTCCCGCCCCAGTACTGGGTGGCGTCGAGGTTATCTCACCAACAACTGCATAAAAGAGATTTTCGATGTCGGTGAAACTAAACTCAGGTATTCCAGAACTTCAACGATAAAATTGTGACGACAACACCTCAGAGCTCAACTCCCCGGGACACTGCCACAACCCCTAAATGACAGGGGGCACCAAGAACAATATTCTCGTCACAAATCGATCGGAACAATTCCATGATACCCGCGTGATCCTAAATTTTTTTAGTGAAATTTGAGAAGAGAAGAGACAAAACTCTACGTCAGGATGCCTTACCAGAGCGATGAAGGGACTGGGGAGTAAAAAGAATTCCTAACTCTCCGATATATAATTCCTAATTGACTCAAAACATTTTTCTAGACTCAACAACGTCAGCTAATTCGATCAAGGAGTGGGGGCTCCTAAGGTCGGGGAAGGCTCTGATTACCAACTTGTAACGCCCTCGATGCGGCTATATCTCCCACGTGTCGAAGCATGACTTGCAGGCACAACCGCATTGAAAGCAATGTCGCGAGTGAGGTAATCCTCACACAACCCATGTAGTACAAAAGGGATAGAGATACATAGTTGGCTTACAATCGCCACTTCACACAATTACATGAATAAAACATTACATTCATCCAGATACAATCAAGGTCCGGCTCCGGAACCAAAATAAAAAGAAGACTACCCCAAATGCTACACAGATCCCCGATCGACCCCAACTGGGCTCCACTACTGATCGACTAGAACGAAACGACACAAAGAACAAGATCTTCATCGAGCTCCTCCTTGAGCTTGGTTACGTCATCTCCACGGTATCATCGGCACCTGCAAACTGGTTTTGGAAGTATCTGTGAGTCACGGGGACTCACCAATCTCACACCCTCACGATCAAGACTATTTAAGCTTATGGGTAAGTTAAAGGTATGAGGTGGAGCTGCAGCAAGCGACTAGCATATAAGGTGGCTAACATATTCACAAAAGAGAGCGAGAAGAGAAGGCAAAAGCACGGTCGATAAAACTATGATCAAGAAGTGATCCTAGAACAACCTACGTCAAGCATAACTCCAACACCGTGTTCACTTCCCAGACTCCGCCGAGAAGAGACCATCACGGTTACACACGCGGTTGATGTATTTTAATTAAGGTCAACTTCAGTTTTTCTACAACCGGACATTAACAAATTCCCATCTGCCCATAACCGCAGGCACGGCTTTCGAAAGTTCAAAACCCTGCAGGGGTGTCCCAACTTAGCCGATCACAAGCTCTCACGGTCAACGAAGGATATTCCTTCTAGCGGGAAGACCCGATCAGACTCGGAATCCCGGTTACAAGACATTTCAACGATGGTAAAACAAGACCAGCAAGACCGCCCGATGCGCCGACATCCTGATGGGAGCTGCACATATCTCGTTCTCAGGGCAACACCGGATGAACACTACATACAGCTAAAACCAGCCCTCAAGTTTCCCTGAGGTGGCACCGCAAGTGGATCTGTTTCGGACCAACACTTAGACAAGCACTGGCCCGGGGGGGTTAAAATAAAGATGACCCTTGGGCTGGCCTAACCCAAGGGGAAAAGAGGCTAGGTGGCGAATGGTAAAACCAAGGTTGGGCCTTGCTGGAGGAGTTTTATTCAAAGTGAACTGTCAAGGGGTTCCCATTATAACCCAACCGCGTAAGGAACGCAAAATCCGGGAACATAACACCGGTATGACGGAAACTAGGGCGGCAAGAGTGGGACAAAACACCAGGCATAAGGCCGAGCCTTCCACCCTTTACCAAGTATATAGATGCATTAATTAAATAAGAGATATTGTGATATCCCAACAAGTAAACATGTTCCAACAAGGAACAACATCTCCATGTTCCAACAAGGAACAAACTTTAATCTTCACCTGCAACTAACAACGCTATAAGAGGGGCTGAGCAAGTGGTAACATAGCCAAACAACGGTTTGCTAGGACAAGGTGGGTTAGAGGCTTGGTTCAACAATATGGAGGCATGATAAGCAAGTGGTAGGTATCGCGGCATAGGCATAGCAAAAGAGCGAGCAACTAGCAAGCAAAGATAGAAGTGATTTCGAGGGTATGGTCATCTTGCCTGAAATCCCGCAAGGAAGAAGAACGAGTCCATGACGATGACAAACGGACATAGTCGAACGGGTCCTCACAAACACGACGTTACCGGATTACCAAGAAGAAGTACACTGGAAAGAAAGCAAACAACATAGTAAACAAACAACACATGGACATGGCATGATGCACAACCAGGTATGATGCATGTCCGGTTTAAAGATACATGGCATGGCAAAATGCACAAGCAATCCTGCAAATTAAGTGGAGCTCAATATGCAACGGGATGCATATTGATGGAACACCACATTCGAGTTACTTAGTTCGATCTCGTTTATGTACCCAACAAGATTAAATGTTGTTAGCATGGCAAGAGGGTGAAGCAAAGTAAAACTGCCTATCTAGTCAAGTTTAAATCAGGCCGGAAGCAACAAACAACAATTCCAGTAAATCCCCATATGCATATATTAGGTTTGGTGCTGTTCTGCCCTAAACAAAATTTTATAGTTGTTAAACATGCAAAGTGATGCCACCATGTTAAACTAGGCAAAATTCTACCCCATTTACATATAAAGTTTATTAGAAACCGAGCTACGGTTATTTAGTTATGATTTAAACCGTTTTAGCAAGTTATTTAAGCAAATTAAAACAAACAGCATTTTAAACATTTTAAACATAGATGAAAGTTGCATATTATTAAACTAGATGAAATTCTAGTCAAGTTTCATATATAAATTGTTTACATCCGATGCACGGTTGGTGAATTATTAAATGCATGAATCTGCAAGGGTTTTCTTGCAAAACTGCAGTCTCAGGTTTAATTGCTAAAAACATAGACAAGGAAAAAATACATTGGGCCGAATCTATTCTTGGGCCAATAGAGAGGCGCTGGGAAGCAGCTCACCCCTTGGGCTTCGGCCCGGTCGCTGGAGAGGGAGAGGCTGGCAGGGGCGCGCTGGGCCGACCTGCTTGGTTCGGTCGGGGAAAGGTCAACGCGCTCGCTCGAAGGACTCGGGGCAGATGCGGCGTCCTCCTCTTCTCGACAGGAAAAAGAGCAGCAACGGCATGGGACTTGGCGGCCGGTTCGGTGAAGCAAACAGCAGGCACGGCGGTGCTGAGGACTCCAGCGAGCGGCATGATAAGGAGGGGTCGGTGCGGGAGCTCGGTGGCGTCCGGATCCAAGCGCGAGAAGCCTTTGGGTCTCGTTTCCTGCCGGATCGAAGCGGAGGCAGCGGAGACCATGGGACCTGGAGACCATGGCGGAGGAGTTCAAGGGCGGCGGCGCTACACGGTTCCTGCAGGGAAGCGAGGTGAGAGATACAGGGAAAAGAAAGGGGAGGGGCATGAGGATTAAGAGGAGGTGGTAGGCGCGGCACAGGGACTTGGCGTCACGGACGGAGCTCGGGGCGGTGCTCCATCTTCGATTGGTGTTTATCTCCTGGTGAAGATAAGAGAGAGAGATGAGAGAGAGTTGAGAGACGAGGACGACAAGAGAAGGAAAAGAGCTGTGTGATGCTCATCTTCGGCGGGAATGGAGAGGATGGAGCTGATCTTGCAGGTGAGGATGGATCGAGGCACAGAGGGCATCGGGCTCCTGCGGGATTTGAGCTTTGGCGCTCGTTGACTGAAGATGGATCGAAGGGATGGATGGTGGATCTGAAAATGAGGAAGGGGGGTTTGCTGCGCGTGGTTGGCTGGATCAGATCTGGGAGGATCCCGAGAGGGGATTAGGTGGAGAGTGTGGCGGCGGGTGAAGGGACAAACCTCCTAATTTCTAGGGTTTGACCAAAAAGGACTAGGGGTGGACGAATATATACACCATGGGTTAGGTTAGGGGCTACCTAGACCCTACGATCATAATCGATTGATCGCGGATAAAATATCTAGGGAGTCCAAAAAAGAACGGTGATGTTTTGTAGACGTTCGGGGATGATCCGGACACAAGGTGGCGACAGTCCGGGTCGGGTCCGGGACAGCTTTCGGACGCGTGCGCAAGGAGGTCCGATGCGCTGTGCAAAGAGGGTTAGCTGGACAAGGTCAAGTGTGCAGAATGAGAGGAGAGAGGGGGAATGCAACCCGGCAACCATTTCCGGAGACCAAAAACGTCTGATGTTAGGCCGGCTATACTGCCGCTATAGTTATTCGTTGGGGCGTCAAACGGACTCCAAATGCGATGAAACTTGATAGACGGTCTATCTACACTATAATAAGACCACACGCCAACTTTCATCCCATTCCGAGAACATTTTTCGGCCACTTATAAAATACTATTTCGGACATGCCGCGGGCGCGTGCAAGTGTGTCTGGCCTCAGAACGGACAACGGACGGAACGAGGAGATCGGGACGGATGCAAGTTTAGACAACATGATGATGCAATGCGGATGATGACATGGCAAGATGCAATATGTAAGCAAAAGACAAAGCAACAACAGCGAATAACAGGAAGACACCTGGCGCAACGGTCTCGGGGCGTCACAGGAGCGAATCCCGTGAAGAACACGAGGGGAAATCACAACGGGAACACAAGAGAACACTCAAACCAACAAGTATGATCACACATGTGCTAGATCCATGAACAAAAAAGGAGATACAAGATCCACGATCAACAAGGGATGATGCACGGTAACCGGTTCTTCTCCAAAGGAGGTATTGATGGGGCCACCCAAAAGGGGTGTTGAATCCAAGGGGATTGTAACGCCCCGAGACCGATGTGCCAGGTGTCGTCCAGTTATTCGCTGTTGTTTCCTTGTCATTGCTTGCGTGTCATGCATTGCATATCATGTCATCATGTGCATTTCATTTGCATATGTGTTCGTCTCATGCATCCGAGCATTTTCCCCGTTGTCTGTTTTGCATTCCGGCGCTTCCTTCTCCTCCGGTGGTCATTTCTACCTTTCTTTCCTGTGTGGGGATTAAACATTTCCGGATTGGACCGAGACTTGTCATGCGGCCTTGGTTTACTACCGGTAGACCGCCTGTCAAGTTTCGTACCATTTGGACTTAGTTTGATGCTCCAACGGTTAACCGAGGGACCGAAAAGGCCTCGTGTGTGTTGCAGCCCAACACCCCTCCATTTTGGCCCAAAACCCACCTAAACCTCCTCCATCATCTCGGTCGTTCGATCACGATCGCGTGGCCGAAAACCGCACCTCATTTGGACTCTCCTAGCTCCCTCTACCTATAAATATGTGATCCCTTCCGAAAATCCCGCAGTCCAAACCCTAAAAACTCCTCCGCGCACCGCCAGACACTTCCTCCCGCGCCGGCCGGACATGTCCACCCCGGCGCCACATCACTTCGGCCAACCAGAGGCTGCCACGTCAGCGCGGCCGCCCCTCTCATCCACTCACGACGTGCCACGTCACCACCGCGCCCTCTCTCTCCTCGTGCCGCCGCCGCGGCCCGCGGAGCCCATCCGGGGCCCGCGCGAGCCCGGATCTCGCCGCCGCGCGACCCGCTTCGTCTCGCCGAACGCCGGCCGGCCCCCGCCGCTTGCCGGACTCCACCACCTTCGTCGGCGCCACCCATCGCTGCTAACTGGCCACTCTCTCGCGCCGCTGAAGCCCGCGAGCATCCGCGTACGCCGCCGTTCCGCCCAGAGGCCCGAGCCCCGCCTCTTCGCGCTCGTTCGCCGCCTCGTCTTCTCGTCGGCCGGCGACCTCGCCGGAGCCCGACCTCGTCAACCCCAGTGACCGGAGTTTCAACCTCTCCATGCAGCGACCCCGGGTCAAGCTCTTTCGACCGCCCACGCCACGCGTCACCCGCGCCCCGATCCGGCCGCCGGTCGCCGGATCCGGCCGTCTGCACCACCACGCCGGAGTTCCGACCTCCTTTGTCGCCGGAGTAGCGCCGATGTCGCCGGAGTAGCGCCGACGTCGCCGTTGACTTCGTCCCCGCCTGATCTGCACGGCTCCGTTCCTATACGGCCACGTCCACCGAACCAAACACGTCGCCCGAGCCCGGATCTCCTCGTCCCGTACCACTCTGTCCATTTTCCCCGAAATTCCCAGATCCATATGTCCATGTTCATCGCATCGTAACTTTGCATCCGTAGCTCCGATTCATGCATATAGCATATCAAAATGTTCGTCTTAGAGAGTACATCATTTCATTCCATCGCATCATTTTCATTTGAGTTCATCTTAATGCCCGAAATGCTGTTAGAAGAGTGCTACTTGAGATAATTGTCAGATCTGCTGCTCCATTTAGATATTTGTCATTTTTGCCATGATTTTTGTGTGCATGTTATGCCCATGAGCTCTTCATATGTTTTGTTAAGGGTTTTGCCATCTATCCATAGGTGCAACCCATGTATTTTTGTGATGTGTGTGGTGACTAGCACAATCTTGCAAAGTGGTGCACTTGTTAATGCTGATTTCAGGGACTTAGCATTTCCACCAAGTCCTTGATCTGTTTATCTCATTATGCCATATGTTCATGTTGTTTCCTAGTGATCTGTGCCTCTTTTGAGGATGATCAGTAAAGATGTTTTGTTAATCTTGTAGTGATCTATCCATCCATGTCTTTGTTTGCAATTATGGAGCACCCTAGCTTGAGTCAATCGAGCTCTACTTTTGCTATTTCGTGAATCTGGGCAGATTGTCTACTTGTTAGCGATTTTGCCAATGATGTTGTAGTTGATCCGTGCATGCTATACTATTGTTCTTGCCATTTCTAGCTTGCATTTTGTGTATTCTCGATGGGTGCATGCTTAGATTGTCATGCCTTGCTCTGTAGTGAGTGCATCGAGCTCGTAAACATGCCTACTTGATATCTGTTTCAGCATGCTCCAGTTTTTACCAAGTCTGAGAACTGATTATGTTTTTGCCATGTTCACATGCTTGCAAATGTATTTTCTGAAACCTTTTGGCTCAAGGTCACTAATGAACTTTTGTTAAGCTCTTTGAGTAGCTCCATGACATGCTTTACTTTGCCATGTTCAGGTCCTGTAGCATATAGTTTTCATGCTCCGAAGTTTGCTATCTGATCTGAAATTCCAGACAAGTGTTAATTTCACTAAGTCTGAGATCTGTTTACCATATGCATTTTTGCCAAGCTTGTTTGAACCTGTTAATGGATGAATTGGCGGTAGCTCTGTGTTCATCTTTTGTTAAGCATCTTGAATGGATTTCTGCCATGTATTTTGATGCCATGTTTGGGTGCTGTAGCATGTTCATCTCATTGCATTTAGATGGCTACTTGCTGTAAATCGCACACCGGTGTCATATTTGAATTGCTTGCCATTTCCAAACCGTAACTCTGATTCCGGCGTTCTTTATATCATTTCCAAGCGTTTTCATCTCATCTTTCCAGTGGCACACTTGGATTTCCATGTTGAGGCTAGGTTCTTTCATTCCTTGACAAATCATGCGTATGCATCGCATACCGCATCCCGCATATCATACCATGTTCATGTGTTGGTTGTTTACTATGTTGTATGTTTCTTTCCGGTGTTTGCTTCTTCGGGTTGGTTCCGGTAACGTCGTGTTTGTGAGGAACCGTTCGTCTATGTTCCATTTGTCTTCTTCATGGACTCGTTCTTCTTCCTTGCGGGATCTCAGGCAAGATGACCATACCCTCGAAATCACTTCTATCTTTGCTTGCTAGATGCTCGCTCTTTTGCTATGCCTATGCTGCGATACCTACCACTTGCTTATCATGCCTCCCATATTGTTGAACCAAGCCTCTAACCCACCTTGTCCAAGCAAACCGTTGTTTGGCTATGTTACCGCTTTGCTCAGCCCCTCTTATAGCATTGTTAGTTGCAGGTGAAGATTGAAGTTTGTTCCTTGTTGGAACATGGAAATGTTGTTCCTGGTTGGAACATGTTTTACTTGTTGGGATATCACAATATATCTTATTTAATTAATGCATCTATATACTTGGTAAAGGGTGGAAGGCTCGGCCTTATGGCTGGTGTTTTGTTCCACTCTTGCCGCCCTAGTTTCCGTCATATCGGTGTTATGTTCCCGGATTTTGCGTTCCTTACGCGGTTGGGCTATTATGGGAACCCCTTGACAGTTCGCCTTGAGTAAAACTCCTCCAGCAATGCCCAACATTGGTTTTACCATTTGCCACCTAGCCTTTTCTTTTCCCTTCGGGGTCGCGCCCAAGGGTCATCATTTTTAACCCCCCCGGGCCAGTGGTCCTCTGAGTGTTGGTCCAACTTGTCAACCGCTGGTGGCCACCAGGGGCAACTCTGGGCTGGCCTACCGGAAGTTTGGACGATCCGGTGTGCCCTGAGAAAGAGATATGTGCAGCTCCTATCGGGATTTGTCGGCACATTCGGGCGGTGTTGCTGGTTTAGTTTTACCCTGTCGAAATGTCTTGTAGAACCGGGTTACCGAGTCTGATCGGAATGTCTTGGGAGGAGGTCTATTCCTTCGTTGACCGTGAGAGCTTGTGATGGGCTAAGTTGGGACACCCCTGCAGGGTTTTGAACTTTCGAAAGCTGTGCCCGCGGTTATGGGCAGATGGGAGTTTGTTAATGTCCGGTTGTAGACAACTTGAACCTTAACTTAATTAAAATGAGTCAACTGCGTGTGTAACCATGATGGTCTCTTTCCGGCGGAGTCCGGGAAGTCAACACGGTGTTGGAGTAATGCTTGACGTAGGTTGTTCTAGGATCACTTCTTGATCATAGTTGTTCGACCGTGCTTTTGCCTTCTCTTCTCGCTCTCATTTGCGTATGTTAGCCACCATATTATGCTAGTCTCTTGCTGCAGCTCCACCTCATACCTTTTACCTTACCCATAAGCTTAAATAGTCTTGATCGCGAGGGTGTGAGATTGCTGAGTCCCCATGACTCACAGATACTTCCAAAACCAGCTTGCAGGTGCCGATGAGTCCGTGCAGATGACGCAACCAAGCTCTGGAGGAGCTCGATGAAGATCTTGTCCTTTATGTCGTTTCGTTCTAGTTGATCAGTAGTGGAGCCCAGTTGGGGTCGATCGGGGACCTTTGTCGCATTTGGGGTTCTTCTTTTATTTTGGTTCCATAGTCGGACCTTGATTGTATTTGGATGATGTAATGCTTTATTCATGTAATTGTGTGAAGCGATTGTAAGCCAACTATGTATCTTTTTCCCTTATGTATTACATGGGTTGTGTGAAGATTACCTCACTTGCGACATTGCTTTCAATGCGGTTATGCCTCTAAGTCATGCTTCGACACGTGGGAGATATAGCCGCATCGAGGGCGTTACAGGGATCTTCTCCGAAGAGGGGTCGCGGTCTCTCTCGTGGAGTAGATAAGTAATGGATGAGCAAAGCTCTACCTCTAATGAGGTACTACTTTGCTGACCCTAAAACGTAGGTAGGATAAGAGTATATATAGTGAAGGTGGGCGAAGGGGTACACGGGCCTCGGGCCCTTACTGTAACGCCCCGAGACCGATGTGCCAGGTGTCCTCCAATTATTCGCTGTTGTTGTTGTTGTGTCATTGCTTGCGTGTCATGCATTGCATATCATGTCATCTTGTGCATTTCATTTGCATACAAGTTCGTCTCATGCATCCGAGCCTTTTCCCCGTTTCCGTTTTGCATTCTGGCGCTTCGTTCTCCTCCGCTGGTCATTTCTACATTTCTTTCATGTGTGGGGATTAAACATTTCCGGATTGGACCGAGATTTGTCAAGCGGCCTTGGTTTACTACCAGTAGACCGCCTGTCAAGTTTCGTACCATTTGGACTTCGTTGGATGCTCCAACGGTTAACCGAGGGACCGAAAAGGCCTCGTGTGTGTTGCAGCCCAACTCCCCTCCAATTTGGCCCAAAACCCACCAAAACCTCTCCCGTCATCTAGACCATTCGATCACGATCGCGTGGCCGAAAACTGCACCTCTTTTGGACTCTCCTAGCTCCCTCTACATATATATATGTGATCCCCTCCCCAAAAATCGCGGATGAAACCCTAGCATCTTCCTCCTCGCGCCCGAACAAAAACCCCCGCGCTGCCGGACATGTCCGCCCCGTCCTCCTCAGCGAATCCCCCGCCGCCACATCAGCGCCACCGTTTCTCTCTCCTCCGCGCCTGCCGCGGCCCGCCGAGGCCCGCGGGGACCCCCGGGCCCATCCGCCTTCGCCGCCGCCCGCAGGGACGTGCGCCCGGGTCCGCACCGCCTCAACAAGCCGCCTCCTCGCGGCCGCCTTCTTCCGCGCCGGCCGGCGACCTCCTCGCCCGAGCCCACCGGCGCCGTTCTGATCCTCCCACGCTGGCGACCCACGCCGTCCAAGCCCGCCACCACGCCGGAGTCGCCTCCTCACCGCCATGGCGTCCTCTCCACCGTCCGGCGACCCTCCTCCGGCGATCCACGACGCTTCCGGCGGGCAAGAGCTCGGATCCGGTGAACCTTGGGCTGCGTGCAAGGCCGGATCCAGATCTGAGTTTTGCCCCCTCGGTTGACTTTTTATCCCTAACCCTAATTATATGCTCCTGTTCATCGCATCGTAACTCCGCATCCGTAACTCCGTTTTGGGCATATACCACATCAAAATGTTCATCTCAGAGAGTACAACATTTCATCTCATTGCATCATTTTCTTTTGAGTGCATCTTGATGCCCGAAATGTTGTTAGAAGAGTGCTACTTGAGATAATTGTCAGATCTGCTGCTCCATTTAGATATTTGTCATTTTTGCCATGATTATTGTGTGCATGATATGCCCATGAGCTCTTCATGAGTTTTGTTATATGCTTTGCCATCTTTCCAGAGGTGGAGCCCATGTATTTTTGTGATGTGTGTGGTGACTAGCACAAGCTTGCAAAGTGAGGCACTTGGTAATGCTGATTTCAGGGACTTAGCATTTCCACTAAGTCCTTGAGCTGTTTACTCATATGGTCATATGTTCATGTTGTATCCTAGTGATCCGTGCCTCTTTCGAGGATGATTAGTAAGGATGTTTTGTTAATATTGTAGTGCTCTATCCATCCATGTCTTTGTTTGCAATTATGGAGCACCCTAGCTTGAGTCAATCGAGCTCTACTTTTGCTACTTCGTGAATCTGGGCAGATTGTCTACTTGTTAGCGAGTTTGCCGAGGATGTTGTAGTTGATCCGTGCATGCTATGCTATTGTTCTTGCCATGTCTAGCTTGCATTTTGTGTATTATTGATGGGTGTATGCTTAGCTAGTCATGACTAGCTCCGTAGTGAAAGCATCGAGCTCGTAAACATGCCTACTTGATATCTGTTTCAGCATGCTCCAGTTTTCACTAAGTCTGTGATCTGATTATGTTTTTGCCATGTTCACATGCTTGCTAATGTATTTTCTGATCCCTTTTGGCTCAAGGTCACTAAGGCACTTTTGTTAAGCTCTTTGAGTAGCTCCATGCCATGCTTTACTTTGACATGTTCAGGTCCTGTAGCATATTGTTTTGATGCTCCAAAGAGTGCTATCTGATCTGAAATTCCAGACAAGTGTTAATTTCACCAAGTCTGAGATCTGTTTACCATATGCATTTTTGCCATGCTTGTTTGAACCTGTTAATGGATGAATTGGCCGTAGCTCAGTGCTAGTCTTTTGTTAAACTTCATGAGTGGATCCCTGCCATGTATTTTGTTGTCATGTTTGGGTGCTGTAGCATGTTCATCTTGTTGCATTTAGATGACTACTTGCTGTAAATCGCAGAACATGGTCATATTTGAATTGCTTGCCATTTCCAAACCGTAACTCCGATTCCGGCGTTCTTTATATCGTTTTCAAGCGTTTTCATCTCATCTTTCCAGTGGAACACTTGGATTTCCATGTTGAGTCTAGGTTCATTCATTCCTTGTCAAATCATGCATATGCATCGCATACCGCATCCCGCATATCATATCATGTTCATGTGTTGGTTGTTTACTATGTTGTGTGCTTCTTTCCGGTGTTGCTTCTTCGGGTTGGTTCCGATAATGTCGCGTTTGTGAGGAACCGTTCGACTGTGTCCGTTTGGCTTCTTCATGGACTCGTTCTTCTTCCTTGCGGGATTTCTGGCAAGATGATCATACCCTCGAAATCACTATTATCTTTGCTTTGCTAGATGCTCGCTCTTTTGCTATGCCAATGCTACGATGCCTACCACTTGCTTTCAAGCCTCCCAAATTGCCATGTCAAACCTCTAACCCACCATGTCCTAGCAAACCGTTGATTGGCTATGTTACCACTTTGCTCAGCCCCTCTTATAGCGTTGCTAGTTGCAGGTGAAGATTGGAGACCGTTCCTTGTTGGAACATTATTTTACTTGTTGGGATATCATTATATTATCTTGTTATCTTAATGCATCTATATACTTGGTAAAGGGTGGAAGGCTCGGCCTCTTGCCTAGTGTTTTGTTCCACTCTTGCCGCCCTAGTTTCCGTCATATCGGTGTTATGTTCCCGGATTTTGCGTTCCTTACGCGGTTGGGTTATAATGGGAACCCCTTGACAGTCCGTTTTGAATAAAACTCCTCCAGCAATGCCCAACCTTGGTTTTACCATTTGCCACCTAGCCTTTTCCCTTGGGTTTCGCGGACTCAAGGGTCATCTTATTTTAAACCCCCGGGCCAGTGCTCCTCTGAGTGTTGGTCCAACCTAGAGCACCGTGCGGGGCCGTCCCTTGGAAACTTGGGTTACGTTGGCTCCCGTATGCTTAGCTTATCCGGTGTGCCCTGAGAACGAGATATGTGCAGCTCCTATGGGGATTTGTCGGCACAGCGGGTGGTGTTGCTGGACTTGTTTTACCATTGTCGGAGTTGTCTTGAAGAACCGGGATACCGAGTCTGATCGGAACGTCTCGGGAGGAGGTCTATTCCTTCGTTGACCGTGAGATCTTGTGATGGGCTAAGTTGGGACACCCCTGCAGGGATTTGAACTTTTGAAAGCCGTGCCCGCGGTTATGGGAAGATGGGAATTTGTTAATGTCCGGTTGTAGAAAACCTGAAGTTGACCTTAATTAAAATGCATCAACCGCATGTGTTACCGTGATGGTCTCTTTCCGGCGGAGTCCGGGAAGTGAACACGGTGTTGGAGTTATGCTTGACGTAGGTTGTTTTAGGATCTCCTCTTGATCATACTTTTATCGACCGTGCTTTGCCTTCTCTTCTCGCTCTCATTTGCGTATGTTAGCCACCATATATGCTAGTCGCTTGCTGCAGCTCCACCTCATACCTTTTACCTTACCCATAAGCTTAAATAGTCTTGATCGCGAGGGTGCGAGATTGCTGAGTCCCTGTGGCTCACAGATTACTATTACACCAAATGCAGGGCCTGATGATTTCGCTCCAGGTGACGCGCTCGAGCTCAAGTGGGAGTTCGACGAGGACTCTCAACGATACTATGTTTCCTTTCCTGATGATCAGTAGTGGTGCCCAGTTGGGGGTGAACGGGACCGTGTCGCTTGTTGGGTTATCTTTTATTTGGCGCCGTAGTCGGGCCATGAGTGTTTGTTTGATGTAATGTTATTTATGTACTTGATTGACGTGGAAAGTGTAAGCCAACTATGTTATCTCCCCTTTTATTATCTATATTACATGGGATGTTGTGATGATTACCTAACTTGCGACATATGCCTTCAATGCGATTATGCCTCTAAGACGTGCCTCGACACGTGGGAGCTATATTCGCATCGAGGGTGTTACAAGTTGGTATCAGAGCCTTCCCCGACCTTAGGAGCCTCATTGCTTGATCGTTATTAGCAGCTGAGTTGTGTCTAGAAAAATGTTTTGAGTCATTTAGGAATTATATATCGGAGAGTTTAGGAATTCTTTTTACTCCCCAGTCTCCTCATCGCTCTGGTGAGGCATCCTGACGTAGAGTTTTGACTCTTCTCTTCTCAAATTTCACTAATTTTTTTTAGGATCACGCGGGTATCTTGGAATCGTCCGATGGTTTTATGACGAGAACATTGTCTTGGTGCCTCCTGTCAGGGGTTTTGTGGAAGTGTCCCGGGGAGTTGAGCTCTGAGGTGTTGTCGTCATAATTTTATCGTTGCAGTTCTGGAATACCTGAGTTTAGTACGCCGACATCGAAAATCTCTTTTATGCAGTTGTTGGTGAGATAACCTCGACGCCACCCAGTATTGTGGCGGGAGTTCGGGAGTATCGCCATAACTCGTATAACGGATGCTTTTCGAAGGTTGAGGTAGATGATTTCTGAAGGTTTCTTGGTTATGTGTTGAAGGATGGATACAGCTGGATGTTGGATTTGCTAGATTTGTGTGAGATATTATGCTTCCCCTGTATCCCCAACACCTGATTGCATAACCGGAAAATTTCGGGAGTTTATAAGTGGGAATTCAAGTAGCTCTTAGGATATCTTTCCGACAGATGTATGATATGAAATCGGGGTTCGACGTCTAGTGGTCCGCCTATTCACGGTCGGTTTTACAGTGGTCTCATTGTGTCTTAAAGAGTCCTTGGCTATGCCGACTCGAGGACGCTTCGTATGTCATGTGCACTGCCTTGTACATGACGGTGTTGTACGATCGAGCCCGTGTAGGCCCCACCACGAAAACTTCGGACGAAATCTCTATCATATGTTTGTTCCGGCTTATTTTGCAAGTCAATCCTTTGTTTTGTTTTGATTTGTGGTATTCGAGTTGCATCGATGTCAAGTGTTTGATTCCATACCTTCCCCAAATGGTGTTCTCATACTCCGATGCTAATACTAATCCTTCTTGATAATCGAGATTGTCATGTCAATCCTCTTCTCAACCGGTGTGCTTCTCCTCAAGTGGATCCGTTCACTTCAACATTCGCAAGACCAGTTATCACTTCTTCTCAACGGTGTTCGTTTCATCCATTCCAAATTGTCTTTGTTTTTCCCGCCCTCCCTCGCTTGTTTTTCTTTAAGGACTCAGACTTCTTAATCGAGTATCCATCTTATTGATGTGAAGTCTCTTCATTCTTTTCCTTCAATGTCCTTATTCGGTGATTCTCATGAAGATTCTAACGGAGCTTCAAGTTCGTCACTTTTCACTCGTTTTCTTCTCCGGTGGATTCTATTCAAGCTCTCGGTGTCGACCATATTCTTCTCTGTATTTCAAATGCTTTTCTCGTGCCGGTGCACCTCTTAATCATTCATTTCTTGATATTCATTTGTTCCGGTGCCCTGAAGGTATCTCAGAAGGCTTGCCTTGTCATCCAAGATCGGTTCAACCTATTTCGAGGATGTTCCCTCATTCAAGTCATTTAATTCAACCGGTGCTTTCTCTCTTTTGAATCGTTCAACGGTGTTTCTTTGAGTGGCCCCTAACCCACAGGTCTTTTCCCAGGATCTTACCTGAATCTTCCTATTTTCCCAGAGCTATCCTCAAAATTTCCTTTCGAAGTTTGACGTAAGTATGATTTATCATCAGTTGAATGTCTTTCTCCAAGATTTTTCCAATTCATTTCATTGTTGATTCAACTTTTATATTCTTCTTTATTCCGGTGCCTCAATAATTCTTGGTAGTGTTTCTCATTGTCATTCTCATCTTTTGAAGACCGAAGAAGAGTTTCTCTTTAATCTTGCTCCATTCTCTTCAAGATTCATGGTGCTAGCTTGTTGTCATCCTCTCATAATTATTTTCGATTGTGAGAATCTTTTTTTTCACCCATCAGGATATATTCAAGGGTATTTTCAGTTCGATTATCCAGAGCCCATCATTTCAGAAGACTTGTTCATTCTCAGTTTTCAGCTCTCGTTCTCCAAATCTCACCGGTACATCATTGAATATTCTTTAATCAGCGCATGATCTCTTCGTTTCAGTTGTATCTAAATTCTCTCAAGTATCTTCGTTCATTTTCATTTCTTATGGTGGTTCTTCCAGGTTTCTCTTCCTTATCAATTTATTCGTTGTCAATCCTACTGGTGGTTCAAAGAAGACCTTCCCAAGTTTTCGCTATATCTATCTTAATCCTTTCAACGAGAATAAGTAGTATGCCAAATCCGTTGCTTGTCATCAATTTAATTGATGAAGGATGAGCATAACATAATTCTTATTCTTGATTCACCCAAATGTTTAATTTCCTATTCCGGAGGCTCATCAAATTCTCGGTTTCATTTGTTTCATCTTTCTTTTCCGGAATTCCAAGCTTTTCTGCATTATATCGTCGTGAAGAGTCATCCAAATCATTGCAAGGCTTCAACCTTATTCTTTTCATCCTCCATTTCGATTGATCATTTCTTTTATTTCCGGAGTTCTCATGAAAGTTCTACATGATGGTTCATCAAGGATTTATATTCCTTCTCGAAGTGTCCATTGAGATTCTTTTCAAAGAAGCTCAAGTTTTCTTCATCTTGCTATCCGGAGTACAATTTCTTTCTACCATATCTTTGGAGGTGGTTTTACATCATTCTTGATAATTTGAGTTCATGTTTCATGATTCACATGTTATTAAGAATGAGATATTTTAAATTCATCAACCTCTTCGTTGGAATTATCTTGGGTTATATTTCACCTAAAGCCTTCCCTAAGGTTTGTTGCTATCCATGGCGCTTATAAAGGACCCAAGATCTTCTTTATCCTCCCGGTGGAAATATTTTGCTCGTCTCCTTGTTCGTATCAATCAAATTCTTTTTCCCGTGAGTGGCAGGTTGTAACCTCATAATTTGAGATGTACTCCATAAGACCATATCAAGCTTGTTCTTTTCATTGTTGGTTTTCCAACAACTCTGTTCTAGCTTTGGTTGTAAGCGTGCTCCCTCGAGATCTTGTTTCCCTTCATTCATCCCATTCCATTCTTACTTTTGCTCCGGAGGCGTTATGACGTTGCTCTTTTGAGTCCATCATTTTGTTTTGTCAAGATCATGTTTTTTTCATGCCTATCCATTTAACCGGAGTGTCGTGTCCTCTGCTCATGTTCTTTTCACCGTATCAAGTCTTGTATAACTTCTTAACGGGAGTGCTTTCAATCATTGTTGAGGAAATCGTTAACTGGTAGCTGCTCGGTCGGCTGGTGAGTAGGGGATTAATAGGCTAATCGGCAAGTTAATCGGCCATTTAATCTATTAATCGGATGATTTATCGGGTAATCGGCTACTCGGGGACCCTATGAGTAGGGATTAATCGGCAAGTTAACTGGTTAATCGGATGAATTTTTGAATAGGGCTTTCAATATATATCTTGCCCTTCAACCTCAAGGTTTTTCACAATGTTCTTTGTCCCTCCTTGCTAACGAGTGTTTTCGACTTTGTTCACCTTCGTTGTATTCTTTTCTTGAATTTGTTCAACCTCTCAAGGTTATTTGGTTTCACTCGTTTGTCAAAGGAGCAACTTAGTTTTACCTCTTCTCTTTCTCTTCTGTTGTGCCTCCGGTGCCATTCTAGATCTCGGGACGAGATCCTCTCGTAGTGGTGGAGTGTTGTAACGCCCCGAGACCGATGTGCTAGGTGTCCTCCAGTTATTCGCTGTTGTTGTCGTGTCATTGCTTGCATGTCATGCATTGCATATCATGTCATCTTGTGCATTTCATTTGCATACATGTTCGTCTCATGCATCCGAGCCTTTTCCCCATTGCCGTTTTGCATTCCGGCGCTTCTTTCTCCTCCGGTGGTCATTTCTACCTTTCTTCCATGTGTGGCTATTAAACATTTCCAGGTTGGACCGAGATTTGTCAAGCGGCCTTGGTTTACTACCGGTAGACTACCTGTCAAGTTTCGTACCATTTGGACTTTGTTGGATGCTCCAACGGTTAACCGAGGGACCGAAAAGGCCTCGTGTGTGTTGCAGCCCAACACCCCTCCAATTTGGCCCAAAACCCACCAAAACCACTCCCATCATCTAGACCATTCGATCACGATCGCGTGGCCGAAAACTGCACCTCTTTTGGACTCTCCTAGCTCCCTCTACATATATATATGTGATCCCCTCCGCAAAAATCGCGGATGAAACCCTAGCGTCTTCCTCCTCGCGCCCGGACAAAAACCCCCGCGCTGCCGGACATGTCCGCCCCGTCCTCCTCAGCGAATCCCCCGCCGCCACGTCAGCGCCACCGTTTCTCTCTCCTCCGCGCCTGCCGCGGCCCGCCGAGGCCCGCGGGGAGCCCCCGGGCCCATCCGCCTTCGCCGCCGCCCGCAGGGACGTGCGCCCGGGTCCGCACCGCCTCGACAAGCCGCCTCCACGCGGCCGCCTTCTTCCGCGCCGGCCGGCGACCTCCTCGCCCGAGCCCGCCGGCGCCGCTCCGATCCTCCCACGCCGGCGACCCACGCCGTCCGAGCCCGCCACCGCGCCGGAGTCGCCTCCTCACCGCCACGGCGTCCTCTCCACCGTCCGGCGACCCTCCTCCGGTGATCCATGACGCTTCCGGCGGGCAAGAGCTCGGATCCGACGAACCTTGGGCTGCGTGCAAGGCCGGATCCAGATCTGAGTTTTGCCCCCTCGGTTGATTTTATATCCCTAACCCTAATTATATGCTCCTGTTCATCGCATTGTAACTCCGCATCCGTAACTCCGTTTTGGGCATATACCATATCAAAATGTTCATCTCAGAGAGTACATCATTTCATCTCATTGCATCATTTTCTTTTGAGTGCATCTTGATGCCCGAAATGCTGTTAGAAGAGTGCTACTTGAGATAATTGTCAGATCTGCTGCTCCATTTAGATATTTGTCATTTTTGCCATGATCATTGTGTGCATGATATGCCCATGAGCTCTTCATGAGTTTTGTTATATGCTTTTCCATCTTTCCAGAGGTGGAGCCCATGTATTTTTGTGATGTGTGTGGTGACTAGCACAAGCTTGCAAAGTGAGGCACTTGGTAATGCTGATTTCAGGGACTTAGCATTTCCACTAAGTCCTTGAGCTGTTTACTCATATGGTCATATGTTCATGTTGTATCCTAGTGATCCGTGCCTCTTTTGAGGATGATTAGTCAGGATGTTTTGTTAATATTGTAGTGCTCTATCCATCCATGTCTTTGTTTGCAATTATGGAGCACCCTAGCTTGAGTCAATCGAGCTCTACTTTTGCTACTTCGTGAATCTGGGCAGATTGTCTACTTGTTAGCGATTTTGCCGAGGATGTTGTAGTTGATCCGTGCATGCTATGCTATTGTTCTTGCCATGTCTAGCTTGCATTTTGTGTATTATTGATGGGTGTATGCTTAGCTAGTCATGACTAGCTCCGTAGTGAAAGCATCGAGCTCATAAACATGCCTACTTGATATCTGTTTCAGCATGCTCCAGTTTTCACTAAGTTTGTGATCTGATTATGTTTTTGCCATGTTCACATGCTTGCTAATGTATTTTCTGATCCCTTTTGGCTCAAGGTCACTAAGGCACTTTTGTTAAGCTCTTTGAGTAGCTCCATGCTATGCTTTACTTTGCCATGTTCAGGTCCTGTAGCATATTGTTTTCATGCTCCAAAGAGTGCTATCTGATCTGAAATTCCAGACAAGTGTTAATTTCACCAAGTCTGAGATCTGTTTACCATGTGCATTTTTGCCATGCTTGTTTGAACCTGTTAATGGATTAATTGGCCGTAGCTCAGTGCTAGTCTTTTGTTAAACTTCATGAGTGGATCCTGCCATGTATTTTGTTGTCATGTTTGGGTGCTGTAGCATGTTCATCTTGTTGCATTTAGATGACTACTTGCTGTAAATCGCAGAACATGGTCATATTTGAATTGCTTGCCATTTCCAAACCGTAACTCCGATTCTGGCATTCTTTATATCGTTTTCAAGCGTTTTCATCTCATCTTTCCAGTGGCACACTTGGATTTCCAAGTTGAGGCCAGGTTCATTCATTCCTTGTCAAATCATGCATATGCATCGCATACCGCATCCCGCATATCATATCATGTTCATGTGTTGGTTGTTTACTATGTTGTGTGCTTCTTTCCGGTGTTGCTTCTTCGGGTTGGTTCCGATAACGTCGCGTTTGTGAGGAACCGTTCGACTGTGTCCGCTTGCCTTCTTCATGGACTCGTTCTTCTTCCTTGCGGGATTTCTGGCAAGATGATCATACCCTCGAAATCACTATTATCTTTGCTTTGCTAGATGCTCGCTCTTTTGCTATGCCAATGCTACGATGCCTACCACTTGCTTTCAAGCCTCCCAAATTGCCATGTCAAACCTCTAACCCACCATGTCCTAGCAAACCGTTGATTGGCTATGTTACCACTTTGCTCAGCCCCTCTTATAGCGTTGCTAGTTGCAGGTGAAGATTGGAGACCGTTCCTTGTTGGAACATTATTTACTTGTTGGGATATCATTATATTATCTTGTTATCTTAATGCATCTATATACTTGGTAAAGGGTGGAAGGATCGGCCTCTCGCCTAGTGTTTTGTTCCACTCTTGCCGCCCTAGTTTCCGTCATATCGGTGTGATGTTCCCGGATTTTGCGTTCCTTACGCGGTTGGGTTATAATGGGAACCCCTTGACAGTCCGTTTTGAATAAAACTCCTCCAGCAATGCCCAACCTTGGTTTTACCATTTGCCACCTAGCCTTTTCCCTTGGGTTTCGCGGACTCAAGGGTCATCTTATTTTAAACCACCGGGCCAGTGCTCCTCTGAGTGTTGGTCCAACCTAGAGCACCGTGCGGGGCCATCCCTTGGCAACTTGGGTTACATTGGCTCCCGTACGCTTAGCTTATCCGGTGTGCCCTGAGAATGAGATATGTGCAGCTCCTATCGGGATTTGTCGGCACAGCGGGGGGTGTTGCTAGACTTGTTTTACCATTGTCGGAGTTGTCTTGAAGAACCGGGATACCGAGTATGATCGGAACATCTCGGGAGGAGGTCTATTCCTTCGTTGATCGTGAGAGCTTGTGATGGGCTAAGTTGGGACACCCCTGCAGGGATTTGAACTTTCGAAAGCCGTGCCCGCGGTTATGGGCAGATGGGAATTTGTTAATGTCCGGTTGTAGAAAACCTGAAGTTGACCTTAATTAAAATGCATCAACCGCGTGTGTTACCGTGATGGTCTCTTTCCGGCGGAGTCCGGGAAGTGAACACGGTGTTGGAGTTATGCTTGACGTAGGTTGTTTTAGGATCACCTCTTGATCATACTTTTATCGACCGTGCTTTGCCTTCTCTTCTCGCTCTCATTTGCGTATGTTAGCCACCATATATGCTAGTCGCTTGCTGCAGCTCCACCTCATACCTTTTACCTTACCCATAAGCTTAAATAGTCTTGATCGCGAGGGTGAGAGATTGTTGAGTCCTTGTTGCTCACAGATTACTATTACACCAGATGCAGGGCCTGATGATTCCGCTCCAGGTGACGCGCTCGAGCTCAAGTGGGAGTTCGACGAGGACTCTCAATGATACTATGTTTCCTTTCCTGATGATCAGTAGTGGTGCCCAGTTGGGGGTGAACGGGACCGTGTCGCTTGTTGGGTTATCTTTTATTTTGGCGCCGTAGTCGGGCCATGAGTGTTTGTTTGATGTAATGTTATTTATGTACTTGATTGACGTGGCGAGTGTAAGCCAACTATGTTATATCCCCTTTTATTATCTATATTACATGGGATGTTGTGATGATTGCCTAACTTGCGACATATGCCTTCAATGCGATTATGCCTCTAAGTCGTGCCTCGACACGTGGGAGCTATATTCGCATCGAGGGTGTTACACTTACACTGTGCGCAAACAGGGGAGGCCAGACGTTCGGCGTCAGGCCGGATGTCCAGGGATTCACAAGGGCCTGGATGTCCGGGCTGGGCTGGCCGGATGTCCGGGCTGAAGTGGTTCAACTTCGAGTATGTTCTGTGACGGGCGCCGGATTTTCGGGCAGTGGCTGGATGTCCGGGCTGGAGCGGGGCCGGATGTCTGGGGCTGGGGCCGGATGTCCGGGTCCTGTAGCTTCAGCTGCTGGACTGTTGCTGTAGTGGATGTCTCTATCGGCCGCATGTCCGGGCTCGGGGCCAAATGTCCGAGTCCTAGAGCCGCCTTCTTCTCCTTTCGATGTTCCTCTTCATCCGTGGACTTGGCGGCTTGTCCATCTTCACGTGCATCTTCGGGAGGGTCCTCTTTGTACCTAATCATGCACACCATCTCGGACTTAGGTAGTAGCCATGTCTCGAGAGGATCATATGTAATATCACTAAGGAGAGAAGTCACCTTGGTCTCAAGAGCTCTAGCTCTAGCTCGAGTCATAGGTCCTATTGGCACTTTGTGACACGATGGTAGATCCATGGGGATGACCGTATGATGCTCCGCATCAGGACCCCATCCCCTTCTCCCCCTCTTGCGGACGCCGCCCCGGAGGCCGACTTCGACAGTGGGTCCTTCAGCCCGAAGAGGAAGAGGAGGCCAACGGAGGAGGACGAGTAAGCATCTTGCCCCTCATCATTTCCTGACACTCTACCCGTGCCATCTTTCCTTGACTTGATCTTATCTTTGTAGTGACATGGAGACGCTGGCCCAGAGGGTGGCGAAGCGAGCCAAGGCTTCGATGGGTGTCCAGCCCCCAGCGAGCGCTCCGCGCACGCCGGTGTTGGGGGTGATCAACCTGGACAATAGCCTCGACGCAGCCCCCACTTTAGCCTCTAGCGTTAGTTCATCATTCCCTCCCCACCAGCGGGCATTGGGGCGTGAACCCTTGGTGCTGACCTTGCCGGGTTTGCAGGAGGGGAGCGGCAACAGGAGGAGCCACTGACTGCCACTGTTGGTGTCAAAACTGGTGGATCTCGGGTAGGGGGTCCCGAACTGTGCGTCTAAGGCGGATGGTAACAGGAGGCAGGGAACACGATGTTTTACCCAGGTTCGGGCCCTCTTGATGGAGGTAAAACCCTACGTCCTGCTTGATTTATTCTTGATGATATGAGTATTACAAGAGTTGATCTACCACGAGATCGGAGAGGCTAAACCCTAGAAGCTAGCCTATGGTATGATTGTATGTTGTCCTACAGACTAAAACCCTCCGGTTTATATAGACATCGGAGGGGGCTAGGGTTACACAAGGTCGGTTACAAAGGAGGAGATATACATATCCGTATTGCCTAGCTTGCCTTCCACGCCAAGTAGAGTCCTATCCTGACACGAGACGAAGTCTTCAATCTTGTATCTTCATAGACCAACAGTCCGGCCAAAGGAGTCCGGCTGTCCGGAGACCCCCTAATACAGGACTCCCTCAGTAGCCCCTGAACCAGGCTTCAATGACGATGAGTCCGCGCGCAATGTTGTCTTCGGCATTGCAAGGCGGGTTCCTCCTCCGAATACACCACGGAAGAATTTTGAATACAAGGATAGTGTCCGACCCTACAAAATAAGTTCCACATACCACCGTAGAGAGAATAATATTTCCACAAATCTAATCTGCTGACACGTTTTGGCAACATGACATTATGCCATGGCCCGGTGATTATTCGAAACGTTTAATTTAACTAGCCCCGCACATAACGCGAGGCAGTTTCTTGACACGTCTTGTCAAAGCAGAGATCATGTCCCCCTTATTACGGGATTCTCATCAATACGGGCGTGCGTAACCCAACCGCACCATCGATTACAGCGCTTGGGGGATAAGCGAGTTTTACTAGGCTAGTGGGGGCGCATTGTTTTGGCCGCCCTTATAAAGGGACAAGGTTTAACCTTTTTCTACCCACGCCTTCTTCCTCCTTGCTCATCCATTCTTGCGCACTCGAGCTCGAACGCCCAAGTCCACATCCTTCTCCTCAACATTCTCCAAACATGTCCGGAGCGGGAGGCAAGTGGATGGCGTCCTCCGTCACGGAGGGACACATCAAAAAGCTGTGCGGGGCCAGATACCTAGCCGCGAATATCGCGCATCGGCTGCCCGCTGCGGGGTAGATCGTCCCTACCCCGGAACATCACGAGAGGGTAGTTTTCCTCCACCACTTCCTCCGTGGATTGGGGTTTCCCCTCCATCCATTTGTCTGTGGTCACATGTTCTACTGTGGGCTGGACTTCCATGATCTGGCCCCGAACTTCATCATCAACATTTCGGCGTTCATCATCGCGTGTGAGGCTTTCCTCCGCATCCGGCCCCACTTCGGCCTGTGGCTAAAGACCTTCAATATCAAGCCGAAGGTGGTGGGAGGCCAACAAGCAGAATGCGGCGGAGCCATGGTGGGCAAGATGCCCAATGTAATATGGCTTGAAGGCTCCTTCGTGGAGACCATAAAGGGGTGGCAATCGGCATGGTTCTACATCACCGAGCCACGCGACACCAACTGGGTGGCGGCCCCCGAGTTTCGATCTGGAATCCCCACGCGGCTCACCTCCTGGAAAGAGAAGGGCCTGTCCTGGGGTTAATCGGTGGAGCTGGACGAACTCCAGAAATGTATCCAGAATATGGCAGGCAAGAAGCTCAAGCTTGTCAACATAGTCCAGGTCATGCTCATCCACCGGATCCTCCCATGTCAACAACGGGATTTCAATTTGTGGGAGTTCGACCCGGCCCAGCACCAGACTCTGAGCGAGCTCTTCGACACGATGCACAAGGACATCTGGAGGGTGCTGTTCAAGGGCGCCGAGGTTCCTCCCTCTCCCACCGAGGACCACGGGCTAAGTGCGAAGCGCCTAGCACATTCAGTGAGTTGTACACATTTGGTAGGATATTTATTTCCCCTAGCTTAACCATGTGTGGGGTCTGAGCTCCATGCCTTTAACAGGACTGGGTGGAGACGTCGGGGCAGATTAGCTGTCCGGCCCCTCTGCCCGAAGACACTGCGGACACTCTCCTGACGGAGATGCTGACTTAGGCTCCTTATAAGGTGCCGGAGAAGACCAAGAAGGCCAAGGGAACCCGAAAGAGTTCCCGACGCCAGGTGTTATCGGACTCATCGTCTGATAACTCTATGACGCACTCCTCCCCCGAAGACGAGGAGGAAGATGAAGATGCTCCCCCTCTAGTCGGGGGAGACAAGGAAAGGAAGGCCGCCCCAACCGGGGGGGGGGGGCGAAGGGTCCAAGAAGGGAAGGAATCTCCTTCCGGACTACTCCACCACCGCCGCCGAAGGCGAAGACGAGTGGCTGCTCAGGGCCAAGCCCCTGGCGAAGTCGTAAGTATTCGGATGCCAGGGTAACTCATAGCATACCTTTGTCGCACTGCTTCTCCTAACGCCGAATTATGATTATGTAGACTGCCACGAGCCCGTATCGACGTATCGTCGGACGGCTCCCTGGGCTCGTCTGATATGGATAGCGATCCACTTCTGACCTGCACCTCCCCTTGACCTATGGACAACACCGAGGTATTGTCTCAAGAGGCACCAGGTCGAGGGGAGACAGTCTCGGAGGTGCCTTGAGGCGACCTTCCGGATTCCGGGAGCAGGGGGAGCAAGGCTCCCGAGGGCTCCGAGTTCGGCCCTCAGCCGAACACCGCGCCGGAACCTCCAGTGGTTCCGGACTTAGGCAGGTGGCCTCCTTCCAAAAGGGGAAAGGCGCATGTGCTGGTGACCTCTGTCCATCCAGAGGCACCAGACACTCTACTGGGAGCGCTTCGTAGTGCTTCCATCGACGAAGAGCACCGCACTATTATGAGTGCGGTGATCTAGAAGGTTCAGTCTGCCAAGAGCGGACTGACTGAAGCCTGTGCCAGCTTTCTGACAGGATTTGAGGTCAGTATTTGAAATATAGGAAAAATATTACCGCATAGACAGTAGCCCCTGATGCTTTGTTCGTTGTTCACAAAGAAAAGCCGAACCAAGGATCAAACAATATCGCAAGAGTCTAAAATAAGTATGTCTATATGCGTATGCAGGCTTCGCTGCTGGCCTTTGTCGTACTGACTGCAGAGGTCTCCGCACTGAAGCAGGACCTCGAAGGGTCCAAGGAAGAGCTCGGCCTTGCCAAGAGGCAGCTCGAGGAGAACAAAGGTAAGTAGTACCTAGTCTATGGATATATATAAAAAGGATGCGATTGCAAAATGACAGGATCATCGTAAATTTGCCAGGGGCCACGACCGAGGTGGCGACCCTAAAACAAGCGCTATCCGAGGCTGAAAACAATGCGGCCACGGAGTGCACCGAGCGGGAAAGGCATGATGCACGGGTGGGCGAGGTGCAGCAAGAGCTCCACGCTCTCATGACGAAGCCCGAGGCATTGGAGCTTGACTTGAAGATGCGAGAGTCCGAGCTTGCCACGACCCTTGAGAGTGCAAAGAGTGTCAGGGCCGAAGCCCAAAAGGCCCTCCAGGAGATTGATGCGATGAAGAAGATAGCGGCGGGTAAGGCATTCTATATGCAAAGCAAGCATGTGAATGTAAATTACTTGTTACTTACCGAAATCCGGAGCTCTCCAGGAGCATTCGCAGATTTGCCCCGCAGCGTGTCGGATGCCGCATAGTTTTACCAGGTCGAGGAGGGAAGCTCAACGGAGAAGCTATTCTAGTCTCAGTATACTGGGACCGAACACCCGATGCCTCTGAGGGACCAGCTGAAGCAACTAGTCGAGCTCCACAAGGCGGCCGAACAGGCCATGAAGGGCTTATAGTCCGGATGTGGCCTGGCGCTGCCCTTCCCAATAGCTACTTCGGTGTGGTGAGGCGGCTTGTGGATGCCTGCCCACGGCTGGAAGTCATCAAGCGGTCCGTATGCATCGAAGGTGCACGCCGGGCTTTCGCCAATGTGAAGGTGCAATGGGCCAAGATGGACGCCGTGAAGCTGGTGAAGGAAGGGCCGCTGCAAGGCAAGGAGCATCGCCACCCTGAGATGTACTATGAGGGTGTCCTGAAGGGTGCCCGTCTCGTAGCAAACGAGTATGCAAAAGATGAAATATTTGAATGAACTTGCTCGTGTAATCCTGTATTATGAAAACTTGTTCATATGCACTATGCAACTCTTGTCTGAATTTAAAATATTACCTTCTGTTCGGCTATTTATCAAATCTGAGAGATGGCTAGTCGCCGGCTTTTGCCCCCACGCCACGAGTGCTTGGGTGTTCGGGATAAACCTGAGCACTCTTGTTCCCATTGTTGGGTCCTTCGAGGGAGGTGCTCAGCACAACGAACAAGGCAATCGGACTATAATGCGTTATCACTCTCACTCAGCCATAGAATTCTATAATTTTAAATTTCGGCGAAGCCCCTAGTATTCGGAAGGCCGAATTTGGGGCGCGATACATGCCTTAAGCCGGACAGGGCCGACTCCTTGCTCTAAGCGGCATAAGTCTTTAGGGACTTGAAACCACTCGAACAGCGACCAGTCTCTCGCCTTATCATGACAATTAGTTTTAGCTTTCTCTACTGAGGTGCTTAGCCCAGCAGAACCGGGGCACAATCGCAGTAGTTGTCCCAGTGCTACCTTAGCCGATATAGAGGAACGTAAGGTACCAAAACATGGGAGCCGGGAAAACCCAACTATTGACCCAAGACATGATTCGGAGCTGATGCATATAATGCTATCAGTTCGGGGTGCCGCACTGTCGAAAGTGTTCGGACTTCTCATGCCGTATTATGGGGTATCCTTAAGCCCCTAGCGTATTGGCCATACTAGAGTCTACGGGTGCTAGATGTCGTGAATGAACATATATATAAAAAGGAAGAATGCAATAATAGTCTTAATGCTATGCATTGTTTATTCAAAAAGGTGCGTTGAAGCAGAATGATACAAGTAGTGCGATAAGCAAAAAGTAGGATTGTTTGACATGTCCCTTCCAAGGGTAAGCTGAGTAATAGTATTAAAGCAAATATTTCACTCGTTATCGTAATCCACCTGGGAGTTCTGTGGTGTGACGTAGCTTTCTGCCTCCTTGGTTGTTGCATCATGTGTTCGGCAATCATGCTGCCGGACAGGGTTTCCAGAGATTAAAGTCCTGAAAGAGAAAAATAACAAAGCGGGAAGCCCCTACTGTGGTTTAAGCCGCGACTTGGGGCGTGCCGCAGTCGTGCCCCCCTCCCCGCCTGTGCCCATGGTATTTTTAATGCGTAATTATGTACGCGTGGCACGGATTTCACCGTTTGGCTGGGACCGGGGTGGGGGCCGCATTGCTATGCGAGCTCGGAACGTGCCAGGCGGTCCTGTTGCCGGTTACTCCGGGCGCGAGCTCTAGTGGATTGCCTTAAGAGGCTGCTTTGTGCTTCCGCTGCGAGGGCCGTAGTGTGCTCCTCCGTGCGGAGAGAGTGCTCTATGTTTCCATTGACTATGATGAACTCCCGAGGTCCTGGCATTTTGAGCTTGAGATATGCATAATGCGGTACCGCATTGAATCTTGCAAATGCGGTTCGCACGAGCAGTGCATGGTAGCCACTGCCGAATGGGACTATGTTGAAGATTAACTCTTCACTTCGGAAGTTATCCGGGGATCCGAAGACTACTTCCAGTGTGACTAAGCCTGTGCAATGGGCCTCTACACCTGGTATGACGCCTTTAAAGGTCATTTTTGTGGGTTTGATCCTTGAGGGATCGATACCCATTTTGCACACTGTGTCCTAATAAAGTAGGTTCAGGCTTCTGCTGCCATCCATAAGGACTCGAGTGAGGTGAAATCCGTCAATGATTGGGTCTAGGACCAATGCGGTGAATCCGCCATGACGGATACTAGTGGGGTGGTCCCTGCGGTCGAAGGTGATCGGACAGAAAGACCATGGGTTGAATTTTGGGGCGACTGGCTTCAACACATATACGTCCCTAAGCACACGCTTCCGTTCCTTCTTGGGGATGTGGGTTGCGTATATCATGTTCACCGTCCACACTTGAGGGGGGAACCTCTTCTGTCCTCTGGTGTTCGGCTGCCGGGGCTCCTCCTCGTCATCGCTATGTGACCCCCTTATCTTTATTTTCGGCATTTAACTTGTCGACCTGCTTGAACACCCAACAATCCCTGTTGGTGTGGTTGGCTGGCTTGTTGGGGGTGTCGTGTATTTGACACGAGCGATCGAGTATACGGTCCAAACTGGACGGGCCCGGAGTGATTCTTTTGAATGGCTTTTTCCGCTGACCGGGTTTTGAGCCTTTGAATCCGGCATTGACTACCGTATCCTCGGTATTGTCGCTGTTAATGCGGCGCTTATGTTTGTTGCGATGTGACCTGCCATTGCCGTCCTTGGTATCCGAAGTACCATGGTTCTTTGATATGTTATTACTGTGAGCTAGCCAGCTGTCTTCTCCCTCGCAAAAGCGGGTCATGAGTGTCGTGAGGGCTGCTATAGAATTCGGCTTTTCCTGACCAAGGTGCCGGGCTAGCCACTCGTCGCGGATGTTGTGCTTGAAAGCTGCTATGGCCTCTGCATCCGGATAGTCGACGATTTGATTTTTCTTTGTTAGGAACCGTGTCCAGAATTGCCTGGCCGATTCTTCTAGCTACTGAATTATGTGGCTCAAGTCATCGGTATCTGGTGGTCGCACAT
Source organism: Triticum aestivum (assembly GCF_018294505.1). Lineage (NCBI taxonomy): Eukaryota > Viridiplantae > Streptophyta > Magnoliopsida > Poales > Poaceae > Triticum > Triticum aestivum. Next base: position 265,542,113 of record NC_057803.1, on the reverse strand, counting down.
AAGTTCCCTGAAAGTTGTCGAGGAATGCGGCTTCCAGATCTTCCCAACAGCCAATGGACTCTGCTGGCATGCTGTTGAGCCAATGCCGAGCTGGTCCTTTGAGTTTTAGTGGGAGGTATTTGATGGCGTGTAGGTCCTCACCGCAGGCCATGTGGATGGGCAGGAGGAAATCCTCGATCCATACCACATGATCTGTTGTGCCGTCGTATGATTCAATATTTACGGGTTTGAAACCATCTGGGATTTGATGATCCATTACTTCGTCTGTGAAGCATAGGGGGTGTGCGGCGCCTCTATACTGGGCTATGTCACGACACAGCTCAAATGAGTCTTGCCCGCTGTGTTCGGCCCGGCCGGACTTACTTTTACTGTATCCGGCATGATGATTATCGTCTCGCATAGTGGCGCGCCCTCATGATCCTTAGATCGATCTTGCATGTTTTGCTTTGTCCTCCAATACGTCTCGCAGGTCTGACGTATTTCCCCATGCCTTTTTATTTGAATGGCACCGGGATGCGGGCTGAGCTTTTGGCTGGAATGTTTCTCTGTCGCGGCCACGAGGTGGCCGATCAGCCGCGTCATACGCCGGGGATGTAGATTTCGGTGCTTCCTCCTCCAGTCGGGGTAGCAACCTGTACTTTGGGTAACTCTTGGAGGGGCGTTCGAGTTTATATTCCTCGGCCGCCAGGACGTCAGTCCATCTGTCGGCTAGCAAATCTTGATCAGCTTGAAGCTGTTGCTGCTTTTTCTTAAGGCTATTTTCCGTGGCTATAAGCCGGCGCTTGAAGCGCTCTTGTTGGACGGGATCCTCTGGCACGACGAATTCGTCATCATCGAGGCTTGCCTCGTCTTCGAAGGGAGGCATGTAATTATCATCCTCCGCCTCTCCATCTGCCGCTCTCTCAGGAGGGCTGGCTCCTCCATCCTCCTGCTCTAAATCTTGCTGGAGGGGATTGTTGTTGTCTTCGGCACTATCCGGAGTGCTATTATCTCCGGTGCCGGTATCACCACTTTTGCCTTGGCAGGACATAGAGCGGCGCCACTGAAGCCGGCGCTTGGGTTGCTTCTTGGAGGGGTCATCCTCCGTTGTCTCATCGCCATTGCCTTCTTTGGGTGTGTCCACCATATATATATCGTATGATGAGGTGGCTGTCCAGTGCCCGGTGGGCAGTGGTTCCTCTTCGACTCCCGCATCGTCGTCCATACCGTTGATGTCTTCAGAGTCGAAGTCGAGCATGTCGGTTAAGTCATCGACAGTGGTTACTAAGTGGGTGGTGGGTGGGCGGCGAATTTCTTCGTCATCCGCATCCCAATCCTGCCGGACGTAGTTCGGCCAGGCCTCTCCTGACAAGGAGAGAGACCTTAATGAGTTTAGTATGTCGCCAAAGGGCGAGTGCTGAAAAATATCCGCGGAGGTAAACTCCATGATCGGCGCCCAATCGGATTCGATAGGAACGGGCGCAGGTGGTTCGGAGTCCGTGGCCGGAGAAGGATCCGGCAGTTTGGCAACATGGCTCTCGTAAAGGGTAAGGCTGATATTCGTCTCGATCGCCGCTGAGGATATGGCCTCTGTGACGGGGTCCATCCACCCGTCCATGGATGGCGCCACTGGCTCCGAATTGAGGCTTGGAACGGCTGCCGGTGCGATCTCCTGAATACGGTCCGATGGTAGAGCTAAATCGTACTCATCGTGACCGCGCGGCACACAAGGCAGGGGCTCGAATCCATCAAGGATCAAGTCTCCGCGGATATCGGCTGTGTAGTTTAAGCTTCCAAACCTGACCTGGTGGCCAGGGGCGTAACTTTCGATCTGCTCCAGATGGCCAAGCGAGTTGGCCCGCAGTGCGAAGCCGCCGAACACAAAGATCTGTCCGGGAGAAAAGTCTCACCCTGGACTGCATCGCTATCGATGATCGTAGGAGCCATCAAGCCTAACAGTAACGACACAGAGGAACTCTCAATGAAAGCACGAATGTCGGTGTCAAAACTAGCGGATCTCGGGTAGGGGGTCCCGAACTGTGCGTCTAAGGTGGATGGTAACAGGAGGCAGGGAACACGATGTTTTACCTAGGTTCGGGCCCTCTTGATGGAGGTAAAACCCTACGTCCTGCTTGATTTATTCTTGATGATTTGAGTATTACAAGAGTTGATGTACCACGAGATCGAAGAGGCTAAACCCTAGAAGCTAGCCTATGGTATGATTGTATGTTCTCCTATGAACTAAAACCCTCCGGTTTATATAGACACCAGAGGGGGCTAGGGTTACACAAGTTCGGTTACAAAGGAGGAGATATACATATCCGTATTGCCTAGCTTGCCTTCCACACCAAGTAGAGTCCTATCCCGACACGAGACGAAGTCTTCAATCTTGTATCTTCATAGTCCAACAGTCCAGCCAACGGATATAGTCCGGCTGTCCGGAGACCCCCTAATCCAGGACTCCCTCAGCCACCCCCGGCACGCTGCCCCCGTAAACCACGCCACCCAGAGGGGCGTCACCTGCTAGGGCACGTTCTGCCGAGCCCACGTGCTTGAAGGAGGAGGAGGAAAGCATGGGTACTAGTGGCTCTGTCCTGGCAATGAACATCGGCGGGGAGGGAACCGCTTCTTCTCATCTCGGCACAGGTAAGCGGCCTGCCTCCTACCCTTGCTATATCTGCCGTGCAATGTCCTCTCTTTTCTTTGTTCTGAAATTTGATTTTTGCCTCGCTTCATTCTTCTTTATGGTTTCCAGACCCTCCTTCATCGGACCAGGTGGACGTCGACACCGTCATCGAGGAGGTCGCCAGGGATGCCAAAGCTAAGGCCACTAGGATCACGGTTGACGAAGCCGCCAAGTCTGCTGCCAAGGAGGCTGGCAAGGGGCCTGCCGGGGAGGCCGGCGAGGCTACTGCCGGGGAGGGGGTGGCCGACGACCAACCTTCCTCCACTGCAGCCCCTGCCTTGGGCAAGTACTTGAAGGTGGGAAACGATCTGTTCGTCAGCCTCCCGGGGACGACAAGCACCAGAGCGCCAGCCAAAGGGGAGGTTTTCGACGATGAGGCCCTCGCTGCCGCCCGGCTCCAGGTCGTTGACGAATCGAGCGCCAGCGGCAGTGGTTCCCAGGAGGAGCAGCTCCTCCGGGCCATGAGCGCCAACTTTCAGAAGCTCTAGGCGCTCCACCATGCCCGCTAAGATAAGGTGAATTCCAGGATGGCGGCTATGTACAAGGCAGAAGCAGATTTCTAGGAGCACGTCGCTCAGACGCAAGTCTGGTTTGTCGAGGTCCGGGCAGAACTGTGGACCGTCCAGGGTGAGCTGGGTGAGTGCAAGCGAGAGCTCATCCTGAAGCAGGCCGACATCAAGAAGGCCCAAGAGGCGGCTAAGGAACAAGCCGCCAAGGAAGCAGCTGCCCGGCAGCAAGACCAAACTCTGCTGGACTCCCAGGAGGAAGATGTCATTGCGCGTGAGCAGGCGCTTGTCGCCATGCTCCACAACAAGGATGAGGAGATCAGGAAGATCGTCACGCAGCGGACCCAGGAGCTGGAGAAGAAGCACAAGGACGCACTTGATGCTCTGGCCCTGGACCAAGGCGTCAAGGTGGAGAAGCTGGAGCTAGAGCAGGAGGGGCTGAAGAAGGGGATCTAGGGACTGACGGAGGAGAGGGACACAGCCAACCGCAGTCTGGCAGAGTTGGAGGTCGCCATCTCCGACAAGACCAAGATGCTCTCCGAGGCCAACGACTCCATCAACGATCTGAAGCAGAACCGGGTCGCCTTGGAAAGGACGCTTTCAGAGGTCAGGGCCCGTGAGGAGACCCTGAACAAAACCCTTGAGAGCGAGAGGCGGCTGCAGAAGGATGACACCGCTGCCCACAAGGACTATGTGGGCAGCATAAACTACTAGATCGGTCGTCTCATCGATGTCGCAGAAAAGCTCACCACACAACTAGCCGTCATGGGCATGCCGAACGTCAGGTTCTCCCAGGAGGTGAACACAAGCCCCAATACCAGGCTGACCTTGTATTTCGAGCGCGTCCTCGACGCCCTGGAGCAACTCCACTCCAATCGAGCGACCTATCTGGCCAATGAGTCCCGGAGACTTTCCGGGGTGCCCTGACCAAGGTGCTCACCAAGGTGGCGTTCTGGAACCCCAGCGTGGACTTCGCCAACACGCTTGAGAGCTTGCCGGAGGATGTGGACCTCGCGGCACTCGAAGAGTGCATCAAGCCCGTCATTAGCTGCGTCGACGAGTCAAGAGGGTGGAGGGCAAGGGACGGGACTAGCCACCCCTTTCCTCATTGCCGCTGCTAGTTCATGACCAAGACAATTTTATCTTAAGTTAGAACTGCGGTGACCATTTATGTAATATAACTTTGCAGTATTTTGAAATAGTGTGTGCTATCTTCCTGTTTGATCTTTCTTTGTATGTACCACACCCTACGCTTACTTGCATAGGTTTGCCGGCGCGTAAACCCGTGCTGTGGCGCTTTGACGAACAAATCCTTAGTAGCCTGCCGGGGGGCGCATGCTGCCGGGCAAGCCACCTTGCCATTCTTGGCACAGCCGCTCGAATTGTTGAGCGGACTCGAAACAAAACAAGGGCGTTGCCAATAGCGAAAGGGTTCCCTCGCGTGCAGGTTTTCCATACAAGGAGCAAGATCTTTCGAGGAAGATAACCTTATGTAAAAAAGGAAGTTGCTCAAGGTTTTGGGTGACTTAGCTTTCTGTCACCACGCGGATAGTTGTTGCGACTACAGATGACACCGCTCGCCTGGCTCATGGCACCAGAGGGATGGAGATGACTTTCACCTCCTCCGTCGTCAGCGGCTGCCCTGTCGCTTGCCCGCACTGGCACGGACAGACCGGCTCCAGACGAGCCGATAGCTGGGGACGCCTTCTTCTTCTGAGCCATGGCAATGGAGAAGTCGATGTGCTAACTTTTAAACAGATTTTCTCATCTTCAGCACACCCCACCCTGGCGTGCCAAAGATGTCGAGGGAAACGACACCTATGGGATCCTGGGGAACCCCTTTCTCTGGTTGGTGGGGCGTGGAGCTGCGCAAAGAGCAGGTCTAAAAGATCAACGCGGGGGGATTTTTTCCTAGGTTTGGGCCGCAAACGATGCGTAAAACCCTAGTACTCCTTGTTTCTGTATATTTCATGTTCTTGAGTTCTTGAACTAGTTGCGGTTCATGCCTAGTCCAAAAAAGTCTTAGGCTCAAGGGCGGCGGCCTTGCTGGTATTGGGCAAGTAGCCCCGGCATAGGCTCAAGGGCGGCGGCCTTGCGGGTATTGGGCAAGTAGCCCCGGCAAGGCTCTTGCCGGGGCTATGTAGGCCGCCCCGGCAAGGGCCTTGCCGGGGGAAGTCTTCCTTGTCCTATTGCTTTCCGCGCCTCTGGCTTGAGTACTGCCTTGGCAGTCTTTTATCTCTCCTTCCTCTGCCCCACCAAGCATGGCCGCAGGTGTGGCTACGACTGCCCATGCACATGTAAAGGGGTACAGAAAGGCCCCTACTTTTGTACACCGACACCTTCCTAGATACACATACATCTACGTCGTGCGTTTGACTCTCCCTGGTAATCGCTCTATCCAATCTTTGAGAGTTTTGACTACAATGGTAGCCGATCACCACCTGCTGCTTGGTAAGGACTGGTAAGAATTTGAGATTGGCTTGACGGATTTGTGACACACTTCCACTTTCTAGTAGTCTATAGGATCATATTCTTGCGTGTTTCTATTGTTGCTAACCATGGCAGGACCACAAGCCGACGAGTTTGACTGGGAGAACATGATGAAGAAGGAGCACCATGATAGATTTCAACAAATGTTGAGTCAACATGTGGAAGACGTCATGGACACCTTCGGAAAGGCACTAGAGAGGATTGATGATGTTGAGAAGACAATTGACACCATGTTGGACGCGAAGTTCGATGAAGTACTCGCGCGTCTTCCACAACCACCGCGCGCTGCACCTGTTGCACCTCTACATCAACAACGACAACAACAACAACATCGCCTTCCAAATGAAGTGGGACAATGATGCGGACATCAATACCATTGTTACACCCACAACCCCTACTGCTATACAGACTGGACCAATTACTAGAGCTCGTGCACGCCAAATAAATTATCAGGTACTTTTGTTTCTTGGTAATGATTCTAATGTTTATGAGAATATGATGCTGCCTAAATTGGATACATTTGTTTTGCTTACAAATGAAGGGCCTAGCATGGATAAGAGGGATGAACACTGGAGCAAGATCAAGCATGGCGATGATGGCATGTGCAAGGGGATCAAGAACGGAGTTACAAGTGATGATTTAAGGACTTTGAAGCCACCACAAGGAGTGCATGAAGCCTTGGACGAAATATACAAGATGTCACTTCATAAATTTCGTCCAGACACTATTCTAGGTGCTGCGTCACCTTATTATTGGGCCAGGCCCATGTATTGTCGAAATACATAAGTATAGGCTATTTTTAGAGTCCGTATGTGTGGGGAAACAATAGTTAGGGTTGGTTTCGGACCCCTCCTCCAAGGGCCACGAAATTCCCCATCTTCCTCCATATATACAACCCTTAGGGCGTTGTTTAGACTTTGGGTTTTGTTTAGATTAAAAGTTCGCCATAGCTGCAACTTCGCGTACTTTGTTTGTGTTCAATGACCAGACAAAGGCGTCACATAACGCCACCTTGATCAATATAGCTTTCATCTTATATTCACAATATCCAGATTGCAATCTTAGTTTCTTGCTTGTTCTTCCTTTTCTTGCAGGTAATAGACCTTCGTGGTCAGGTTGATCGTGCTCCGACGTGGTCAATAACCTGTCGGAGTTGGTTTAGCGATTGGTAAGGCGCGATGTCCTCGCACATTTGTAGTCGGACCGTCAAAGTTGACTTCCACCAAAGCGATACCCATCATCTCATCGAAAGACGGGACACCTTTTCCTCTATCAAGTGGTATCAGATTTTCAGGTTGCTTGGTGAGATTTTACAGTTTTTCGTAGTTTAGATCGAGTATGTTCTTCATACCTTCAGTCCACAAAAAAGCCACAAAAAATAGGGTTAGTTCATCATATCCGTCCAATCTGAGCCTTTGCATAATCTTTTTAGGGTTTTTGCTTTGTTGAATTTGCGGTTGCATCGTCGTGATTGTTGCTGGTCTTAGCGTCTAGTCTTTTAGAGTTTTGAGTTCTGGTCATAAGTTGTCACGCCGCCACCGCACCATCATCATTGCCCCTGCCATCTACCAGCACCGCATATCCAGCACCGCTCTGAATCCGTATCCATATACCACCACCAAACCATATACATATACCACCACTGATCTGTATCCATATACCACCACCGCTGCCATATACGACCACTGCTGCCATATCCTTCCACCATATATCCACCACCAATCCAAGTCCCTTTCATATTAGGTTTGTTTTCGAGATCCATCTAATTTCCGATTCGTGTTTCCTTGCCTAAGTAGGTTTCGGAAAAAAAAGATTCGTATCCATATACCACCGCTTATCCGTCACCGATTCATATCCATATACCACCACCGATCCGTATCCATATACCACCACCACTACCAACATTGCTGCCATATACAACCACCGCTGCCATATCCCACAACCAATTCGAGTTCCTTTCATATTAGGTTTGTTTTCGAGATCCATCTAATTTCCGATTTGTGTTTCCTTGCCTGAGTAGGTTTCAAAAAAAAAGAGTCTGGAGACCCCTGGGCAGTTTTTAGGCCAAAATTTCGATGACCGAAATTATTTTTTCCCTATCCTATTTTTAGGCTTTTCAGAATCTTTTGAGCCACGTGCCATCATAGTGATTTTTTGTCGCACTTTTTCATCGTCGCTGCCCTGATTTTCGAAAAAAATTAGTCAAAAAAATTTCATGCCCATCCTGTTAGTTTGACCTAGAAAGAGTTTTGAGACACTCGCTATTATAGTGATATTTCGCAAAAAAAGAGGCATGCAAAAAAAAACAGAGCGAAAAAAATCCCAGAGTGTGCTTTTCCCTTGTTTATGTGTCGCACCGTGATTTTGTTTGTGTTCTAGGCTCGCGTCTCTAGTACGGTCTAGCCTAGGACCATCACAGTACCGTCGTTGAGCGTTTATTCAACTTGGCATCTCTAAATTGATTATTGCTGACCCTTGTTGCTACCATATTATAAGCCTTCCTAGTAATCGCTCTATCCAAGCTTTGAGAGTTTTGACTACAACAATTGCCGATCACCGCCTGTTGCTGGGTAAGAACTGGTAAGAATTTGAGATTTGCTTGATGGATTTGTGACACCCACTGAGGGAGTCCTGGACTAAGGGGTCCTCGGGCGTCCGACCTGTTATAATCTATGGGTCGGACTGATGGGCTGTGAAGATATGAAGACCAAAGATGGTGCCCGTGTCCGGATGGGACTCTCCTTGGCGTGGAAGGCAAGCTTGGCGAACAACTATGAAGATTCCATATTATGTAACCGACTCTATGTAACCCTAGATCCCCCCGGTGTCTATATAATCCGAAGGACTTAGCCCGGATATGGGATACTCTATACCATAGTCATACAGGCTAGTTTTCTAGGGTTTAGCTATTACGATCTCGTGGTAGATGAACTCTTGTAATACTAATATTCATCAAGATCAATCAAGCCGGAAGTAGGGTATTACCTCCATAGAGAGGGCCCGAACCTGGGCAAACATCGTGTCCCCTGTCTCCTGTTACCATCAACCTTAGACGCACAGTTCGGGACCCCCTACGCGAGATCCGCCGGTTTTGACACCGACATTGGTGCTTTCATTGAGATTTCCACTGTGCCATCGTCGCAGAGGTTGATGGCTCGACTTACCGTTAAGGAAAATATTACCTCCGGGGGAGCTCTGGCCTCGGGCCAAACCCTCCGACTGGGCGATTTTTGCATGATCGCCCACTCGGCCTCTGAGCCAGCGAGGATGACCTCTAGAGTCATCAAAAAACGCATCTGCGTTGATTCAGAATATGCCAAACCGATGGATCCGGTGGAGTTATCGTCTTTGAATGAACTCCTAGATCGCATTACCGCCTTGGGAGTCGCTACAGACTATGATCGGATTGGGCTTAAACCCGACCAAAGAGGGATTAATTCTCCACCGATCACCCATGAGACATCGGTAGTCGAGGAGCAAGATAACCCTTCCTCCATATTGAGGACGAATTATGTTCGGATCTCTGACCTGGAGAAGCCGGTAACCTACCGGCAGAAGGACACGCCTTGCCCTCCGAACATAGAGTCAGACAGTAGGCTTCAAAAATCAGAAGACACTCCGGTGCCCGGACTGTTCAGTCTGAAAAAGCCTCAGACTCCGGATCATCGATCTGGTCAGGGTTCAGATCCAATTCCACCCACCCACCCAGACATAAGTGCTCTCACGACCACAAAACTCCGGTGCCCGGACTGTTCAATCTGAAAAAGCCTCAGACTCCGGATCATCGATCGGGTCAGGGTTCAGATCCAATTCCACCCACCCACCCAGACATAAGTGCTCTCACGACCACAAAACAGCAGTCTCGAGAAACGGTCCACCACTTCTGGGCTAGATTTCTCCTTGTTAATGACAAGGTCAAGGATTGCCGCGACGAGGACGCGATATCAGCGTTCCGCAATAACTGCACAAACGAAGGACTCCTCAACGCCATTAATCACCGCCGCATACTACACTTCGCTGACTTGGCATTTATTGTACAGAAGTACAGCGCAATAGAGAGCGCCTGGAGAGATCACACAGTTTGGGAGCTATCAGCCCCAACTCAACCACTGGTCCAGGCAAAAAGGGTGCACCCCTGTAATGCGCCCAAACCAATAGCCAAGAAATACAAACCCATTACGCGGCGCGAAACCGTTCTAGAGGGATGGCTTGATGGCCCCTGCAAAATACACACCACACCGGATACTATACCAACCCACAGCCTTTGAGCATGTTGGATACTCCGGCAGGTAGCCAAAAACGGCGAGGACATCCTCACCAAGGTCATCTCAGAGCAACACCCTCCTGAAGACGACGAACCCAGAGTACTGACAGTCTTTGAGACATTCACTTCAAACAAATAGGTGCAAAAGGGCACTCCGCGAATCGCCGAAGTCTGCCAGATCGCAACAATAAACCTCTGGAACGACACAACAATAACCTTTAACGCTGGCGATGAACCACAACATAGGACAGTCCGAGCACCAGCCGCCTTGGTCCTCATCCCAATTGTGGATGGCTTTCGGCTCACCAAGGTTCTCATGGACGGCGGCAGCGGACTAAACCTCATCTATGAGGACACAATACGAAAGATGGAAATAGACAGGAGCCGCATTGAGCAAAGCAGCACGACCTTCCAAGGAATCATTCCCAGTCGGGAGGCACGGTGTGCGGGAAAAATCACACTCGATGTGGTATTCGGCACGCCAGAGAACTATCAGTCCGAAGAAATAACCTTCCAGGTGGCCTCCTTCAACAGCGGGTATCACACCCTCTTGGGGCGAGATGCATTCATGAGCTTTCACGCAATACCCCATTACGGATACATGAAGCTTAAGATGCCCGGGCCCAAAGGCATAATCACTCTAGTTAATGATCCAGACATAGCACTCCGCGCCAAGAATAAAAACGGGTCCCTAGCCGTTGAGGCATTATCTGAAGCCTTCACGGCCGAAGAATTAACTGCACTACGCTCCACGGTGGACAGAGATGATGGGGTCCTAGACAAACGACGCAAATCCACCTCATTCAAGTCGGCAGAAGAAATAGTCAAATTCCAAGTCCACCCAACGGACCCCAAGAAGACAGCTTCCATAGGAGCACAACTAGACCCAATGGTTCACGCCGCTCTACGAGAGTTCCTGCGCAATAATTGGGATATATTAGCTTGGCACCCTTCTGATATGCCAGGAATCCCATGCGAGTTGGCCGAACACAGCCTGAATATATTGAGGGGACACAAACCGGTCAAGCAAGCACTGTGGCGCTTCTCCGAACCCAAACAACAAGCTATGGGGGAAGAGCTAGCCAAGCTAATCGAGGCCGGATTCATTAGAGAAATAAAACATCTGGACTGGCTGGCAAATTTGGTGATGGTACCAAAGAAGGACAAATCCTGGCGCCTGTGTGTCGATTTTAAAGACCTTAACAAGGCATGCCCCAAGGATCCCTTCCCCCTCCCCCGCATCGATGAAATCATTGACACCACCGTAGGACACGACTCACTGTGTTTTCTTGACGCATATTCCGGATACCATCAAATCAAAATGAAGGAATCCGATCAAGATGGAATGACATTCATCACCCCATATGGGCCATTCTGCTTCAACACTATGCCCTTCGGGCTCAAGAATGCCGACGCCACATACCAACGCATGTTTCAAACATTCCTGGAGAAACAGATCGGCAAGACAGTTGAAGCTTACGTGGACGATGTCGTCATCAAAACTAGGCATGTCGAAACACTAATAGACGATTTACATCTCACATTCGACAACCTCCGCGTGTATGACATTAAGCTCAATCCAGAGAAGTGCGTTTTCGGCGTCCCTGCTAGAAAACCGCTGGGCTTCATCGTTTCCAATAGAGGAATTGAAGAAAACCTAGCCAAAATCCTAGCTTTGTCACAATTGGCTAAGCCAACAGACCTTAAACAAGTTCAAAAGCTCGCGGGTTGCATAGCAGCTCTAAGCCGCTTTATCTCCAGATTGGGAGAGAAGGCACTGTCACTCTATCACCTTCTACGGCGAACCGACCACTTCGAGTGGACGGACGGGGCAACACATCTTGCGAGCAATCCAATCCTGGCAGCACCAAACGCCGGCGCACCGATGTTATTATACATATCGGCAACACATCAGGTGGTGAGCGCCGTACTCGTCGTTGAACGAGAACAGGACGGGCATAAATTCCCGCTTCAGAAGCCAGTATACTACGTATCTACTGTCCTTACACCATGCAAATCCCGGTACCCTCATTATCAAAAGATAGCATGCGCGGTCTTCATGGCATCCCAAAAGCTCCGTCACTACTTCCAGGAGTGTTCGATCACGGTGGCCTCTGAAGTACCACTCAGTGACATTATAAATAACCATGATGCTGTGGGCCAGATTGCCAAATGGGCCATTGAGCTCCTCCCATTTGAAATTACATATAAGCCACGTAGGGCTATCAAATCCCAAGTACTAGCCGACTTCGTCACCGAATGGACATAGGCCGAACTCCCTAAAGAGTACGACACATACTCCAATTGGGTCATATATTTCGACGGCTCCAAAATGATGGCAGGGTTAGGAGCGGGCATCATTTTACCATCCCCTACTGGAGACGTCATCCAGTACGTTCTCCAAATACTATACACAGACTCCAATAACACAGCCGAATACGAGGCCTTATTGCATGGTCTCTTGATGGCTACCTCCATGGGCATACAACGCCTAGAAGTACGCAAGGACTCAAACCTTGCAATATCTCAAATAAATGGATATTTCGACGCCAAAGATCCGAACATGGCAGCATATCGTAACACAGTCATAAAACTGTCGGCCTAGTTCGAAGGGCTCGAGTTCCATCATGTGGCTCAAGAAAGTAATCAAGCGGCGGATGTTCTTCCTCATATCGGCGCTAAGAGCAACCCCGTCCCACCTAATATTTTCCTGGAAAGGCTCTTTAAGCCATCCATGGCATGGCAGGGGAATACGGCAATACTAGTCCGGATCCAAACATAACCCCAGGTCCCGGAAACACCGATGTCTTCGGGGGCTCAACAACCAAAATAACACCATCGACACATCTCATCATGGCAGTCATTGCCCCATGGACCGAACCCTTCCTGGCCTACCTTAACAGGAAAGAGCTTCCTGAGGACCAGAATGAGGCCCGCTGCATTGTCCGGCGTTCAAAGGCGTACACGGTTCATGATGGAGAGCTCTATAAGAAAAGCGCCACCGGAGTCCTTCAACGATGTATATCCGAGGAAGAGGGGCGGCAGCTCTTGGCTAAAATTCATGCCGGACTCGGCGGTCACCACGCCGCAGCTCGGGCCCTTGTTAGCAAGGCCTTCTGTACATGGTTTTATTGGCCGGCGGCCCGAGCAGATGCATAGGACCTTGTCCAACATTGCGTCAGATGCCAACTCTTTTCCAATGAAAGCCATATGCCCCCACTGCCTTACAAACAATCCCCATCACTTGGCCTTTTGCGGTTTGGGGACTCGATATGGTCGGACCCCTTAAAGGAGGAAGCCATAAGAGAAACTATCTGCTGGTCATGGTGGATAAATTCACTAAGTGGATAGAGGCCAAACAAGATAAAACGGCCGAAGTGGGGCCAGTAATAGATTCCATATCCGGCATGGTACACCATTACGGTGTCCCGCACAATATAATCACCGATAATGGCTCCAATTTTACAGCCGATGAGGTGAAAACCTGGTGCGCTAATCTAGGCATTAAGCTCGATTACGCCTCTGTGTATCACCCGCAAACAAACGGCCAAGTCGAACGGGCTAATGGTCTTATTATGAGCGGCATCAAACCTAGACTAATGCGGTCATTGAAGGAATCAGACATGCACTGGGTGGAGGAACTTGACTCCGGACTCTGGGGGCTGTGGACCACGCCCAACCGCTCTACTGGATATACACCCTTCTTCATGATGTATGGTGCGGAAGCAGTGTTACCCTGCAATATTATTCATGACTCACCTCAAGTGCGTATGTACAAAGAGAGAGAAGTTGAGCTTGATCAGCAGGATAGCTTAGATGCCTTGGAGGAGGAGCGCGACGTCGCCAAAGCCCGTTTCGCGTTTTATCAACAGCAAGCTCGCAGGTATCAAAGCAGAGAAGTGCCGGCCAAGACGTATAACGTTGCTGAACTCGTTCTACGCTTGCCGGATAACAAAAGGACAAACTCAAGCCCAAGTGGGAGGGTCCCTTAATCATTGATGAAATTCTCACCGGAGGAGCGTACTGCCTACGTGATGCGTCAGATAATCACCTGGAGCCGAACCCCTGGAATGCGGCCAGACCACGACGATTTTATGACTAGCGTTGAACTCTTTGTTCGTTTCCTCCCTCCTGTTATTTCCATTATTTATTTATTTTCTCTTTTCGTCTTTTACCTTTGTTCGTTTTCTCTTTAGCCTTACGGCTTTAGTGCGGCTAGACCATCCCTACCTGACGTGTACATCTTTAAATATGTACGTTCATTATACCTGGGGGCTTCTCGTACAGAAGCTTGCGACTATTCTTCGAGCATCAAGCTCAGCACATATGCGTTCCTTTTTTCCATATGTACCTTTTCTTCGCCACTATATGCATCGATATGACTTAAGTTTTGGCCAAGCTGGGTTGACTGGCTCCTGTGCTTATGCCCTACGTTCCCGTTAGTTCGGCTAGGGTATAAAGGGAGCACCTCTGCGATTGTTACTGCCGGGTCATCTGGATGTGTACCTCAGACTGGGTGAAGCAGAAAGCTAGCGTTCTTAAGGGAATATTCGGTTGGCAAATTAAAGGTGTTTCCGCATTCACTCAATTGTGAATCCCAGATGTTACTCTACAATTTTATCAATCACAGTTCGGACATGCAAATTAACATGCATGCACACACAGGGAAAGGACCCCTTAACGGAACTATTCTATCTAGGAAATGTTTCTTACATAATGTAATATGACATAACTAGCCGGATACACATTGTCTGTTTGAGCAATTATGACCCCTACGCCTGGTTTCCACGCATACCCCGGTATATTCTACCACTACGGTATTCGGAAACACTCCGAACCTTCGGGTCAAGAGGATGAAGCGAAAAGGTCAGCGATGACAATTGTCTTTATTATCCAGCTAGAAGGAAAGTACATAGTCCCTCACGACTCAAACACTTCCTCCTCTATACCGTCCAAAAGGCGGTCTAATTTACAACCCTGTTGGGAATATTGGGCGGCCACCTCTACTTGGTCATATACTAAACTAACAGGAATTTCTTCCCCATTCGTCCCTAGCAGTCCGACACGAGCCATGTGATTAGGATCCAGCTTGGTATATCGCGTCTTAACCATGGCCCAGGCCTCTCGCGCACCCTCTCGGCAGGCCGATATCTTCCATAGCCGGACACGCCGCCGCGCTCCCTTGACCAGCTCTACCAGCTTCTCCATGCTTCCTGGAGGGGAGTCGGATGGCTATAAGGCCTTGGCTACACTCCGCATCGCCTGCCGAGCTTGCTCGTGCAACTGCGATAGCCCTTGCAGAAGATCACTTGATGATCCGGACACCTCCTCTTCAGGGTGGTTCGTCAATACACCTGCAATTATAGCTATATCAGCTACCGTTACCTCCAAACTGTTATCAGATAAAAGCGGCCACGTACTGAATATGCCGCCTCGCAGCTTCTTGTTCTCCTTCACAGAGTCCGCTAGCTGACCTCGCACATCTTTCAGTTCTTCGCCAGTTTGGCGTTCGAATCCTGGAGTTTCTTTTTCTCCTGAACGACTTTTGTCAATACACGCTCGCCTGCTGCTAGTAGCCTTTTGGCTCCGTGTTCTTCGCTTCGAGCGGCGTCCAACTGCTCGCGTACTTGGTCTAACGACCCAACACAAAGATAAGTACCTAGATTCACACTATCGGTGTATCATTATGAATTTTCGATAGAGGGAAATATTACTGGGAGATGCCTTGTATTTCTCCAGTTCGGCATTGGCAGCAAGCAGCTGGCACTGACACTTTTCTAGTTCCTGAGCTAGCTGGGTGTTCTTCTCCGTAAGCACCTGGTTGTACATTGATCCTTAAATCAGTTGTTTCAACTCTAAGTCTCGGGGGCTACTGGCTTATGGTTATCATAGTCAGACAAAACAAATTTACCTGCACATCTTTCAAATGTTGCTTTGTGGCCCTGTTAATTCCATCTCGAGCAGCTCGGATGTATGCATCGGCCGAGCTGAATGCATTAAACGACTCTTCTGAAAAGCCAGGGTCTTGTAAAATGGCCCGACGGCGCCGATGATTCATGGCACTCTCCACTTCTAAGTTCATGACGGATACATCGCCCGAGTCCTCAGCTGGAGGACAGTCCGGCATCGCCCCCGCATCAGCCCCCGTCTTCACGGCAGGATTTGAATCCTGACTGTAGGAAGTACGGCCGCTCGAACCTCCGGATATAGTCCGGCACACCTTTCTCCTAACACATGGAAAACGGGAAGGTCACGGTTGGACGTGACTGCTCAGGTGCATGTTGGCGAATTCATACCTCTGCAATGAAGGTACGGTCGTGTCTTCGTTTGCTTTCCTCTTGAAAGACTCGCCTGGAGTAGGGGACGCCCTCTTCGGAGGTACCCTTGGAGCGGTACGGCGCGCCGAACCCTTCCCCTTTTGAGCACAGGATAGTGTGGTGGGTAAGAAGGAAGGAGAGATTTGTTTTGAATAAGGTGTCTTCGGATCACTTACGTGTGAAGCTGGAAGGAGGCCGGGGTAATCGGCGATAATAGGTACATATGTACCATCGTAGCTCATCTGATAGAATGTTCCCACCTCAAGCTCCACGAATATGTTTGGGTCTTCTTCATATTCGGGGTCAAGATCCCGGTTGCGATTCTCCGGCTGAGGGGCAGGGTCATGGATCCCCTCGATAGCCTTTCGCCATTCCTATTATGAGCAGATAAGATGCTGCCTGTCAACGAATGATCCAAGGACAAGATAAATTAAGTGAAGCCGAACCTTACCCAGCTGGGAGGATTGTACATGGAAAGTCTGTCTCGATGTTGGAGACGGCTAAACTCCTCCTTCTCCCCTTTATATAGCTCGGCCAGGATCTTGGCTAGAGCGGCGGGGGTCTTCGGGCCTTTTCGGCCATAACGTGAGGCGTCGTCTTCTCCATTATAATGCCACATGGGCAGTCCTCGGTATTGGAGTGACTGGACCCCCCGCGTTATGGAAATTGCCATAACTTTGACTATTGACAATACGGACTGGGCAAGCGTTTTAATCTTGCCTAGTAGCAAGCTGATATCCGCGCTATCCTCTTCGTCGAGGCTCCGAGGACGCCAGCTGTGGCGCTTCTTTAGCGGAGCATTTGAAAACTCGGGGAGGCCTGTGTGGTCGGGGTCGGGTAGAGCGACATCGTCAATGTAGAACCATTCAGAAGACCACTCTTCGAGAGCTTTCTTCGATGTGCCGGACAGATATCCGGTCCCGGCAATGCGCCACACATCGGCTCCTCCCACTTCAAAGATTGACCCACCTTGATTGTGAGGGATGAGGCAGAATAGTCGTCTCCATAAATCAAAATGGGCCTCACAACCCAGGAATAGTTTGCATAGGGTGACATAACCCGCAATATGGAGGATGGAGCCGGGGGTCAAATTGTGCAGCTGGAGGCCGTAGTACTCCAGCAGCCCTCTAAGGAATGGGTGAATTGGAAACCCCACCCCCACAGCAGATAGGGGACGAAACATACCCGTTCTCCTACAGACGGATTGGGAGAATCCTTTGCCTGTGTTTTTCCGTTGAAGGAGTCAAACCCTGCTCGAACAGGGACCAGATCTGTAGGAGGGAGAAATCCCTACGTTTGCAGCTTTGCCAATCGGCTATGGGACACATAGCACCTCTCCCACTTGCCTCTTTCTAGGTTGGAACGGGAAGAGGAGCTAGGGTTGTTGGCTATGTTGGAATGGTCCTGCCTGGCGGTCTCTGAGGATTTTCTCCGCTTGGTGTCGAAAGGATCTGAGATCCAATCTCTTTAAATAGATACTCTTCTTTACAGGGCTGGGGTGTTATTTGCAAAAAATACCCTGACTGTCCGCATTTGCTCGACAAGTGGAAAATGAGGACATTAAGCACGCAGATGCCAAGAGGAGACATCGAATCTACGGATGAAAACAGTACTTAAGGGAGGAACCCGCCTTGGAATACCGAAGATAATCCGTGTGCCGAACACCTCGCTATTGAAAACTGGTTCGGGGGCTACTGAGGGAGTCCTGGACTAAGGGGTCCTCGGGCGTTTGGCCTATTATCTATGGGCCGGACTGATGGGCTGTGAAGATATGAAGACTGAAGACGGTGCTCGTGTCCGGATGGGACTCTCCTTGGTGAGGAAGGCAAGCTTGACGAACAACTATGAAGATTCCATATTATGTAACCGACTCTATGTAACCCTAGATTCCCCGGTGTCTATATAAACCGGAGGACTTAGTCCAGATAGGGGATACTCAATATCATAGTCATACAGGCTAGATTTATAGGGTTTAGCTATTACGATCTCATGGTAGATCAACTCTTGTAACACTCATATTCATCAAGATCAATCAAGCAGGAAGTAGGGTATTACCTCCATAGAGAGGGCCCGAACATGGGTAAACATCGTGTCCCCTGTCTCCTGTTACCATCAACCTTAGACGCACAGTACAAGACCCCCTACCCGAGATCCGCCAGTTTTGACACCGACACCCACCACCACCTCTTATTAGTAGTATGTAGGATCATATTCTTATGTGTTTCTATTGCTGCTAACCATGGCAGGATCACAAGCTGACGAGATTGACTGGGAGAACTTGACGAACAAGGAGCTTCATGATAAGTTTCATCAAATGATGGGTGGACAGGTGCAAGATGTGCTAAACAGATTTGAAGAGGCCATGGAGAAGATAGATGGCCTGGAGAAGACGTTCAAAACAAATCTCGATAACAAGTTTAATGAATTGCTCGCGCGTCTTCCACCACCACCATTGGCTGCACCTAATGCACCTCAACAACAAAAACAACAACAACAACAACATCAAGTGGCACGGGCACTGCACATTCCCATTGAGCCTGGTCAAAATTCTGGTGCCATTGTTGATGCTTCTGTATCTCCTGCTGCTCCTGCAGAGGTGGAGGACCATTACGAGGATGAGGTTGATCAAAATCGGAACTACGTGCAACCACCAGCACCACCGCCACCAGGTCGTCCTCATGCCTATCATCACAATGGTAGGGCTGCACAACCACCTAAGGTACGAGATCATGACCATCTTCCTGAACTAAAATTGAATATTCCATCATTTGAGGGTAGATATGTTCCTGATATATATCTTACTTGGGAGTTAGAAACAGAACAACGTTTTACATGTTTACAATATCCTGAGGAGAGACGTGTTCTTGCTGCTGTTTGTGTTTGGTGGTCCGAATATTGTAGATTATATCCTATTCCAGCTACTTGGGCTCCTTTGAAAACTGCTATGCATACTCGTTGGGTTCCACCATATTATCAATGTGAATTACTTCAAAAATTGCAACGCTAAGACAAGGAATAAATTCTATAGAAGAATATTATCAGGAATTACAAATCGCATGATTCGATGTGGCATGATTCGACACGGAATTCAAGTTGATAAAGCAAAGATTGAAGCTATTGAGAGTTGGCTGCAGCCCAAAACGGTCACACAAGTGAGCAGTTTCCTTGGCCTCGCTGGTTTCTATAGGCGTTTTGCGAGAGATTTCAGCACCATTGCTGCACCTCTCAACGAGCTTACAAAGAAGGATGTGCCTTTTGTTTGGGGTACCGCACAGGAAGAACCCTTGACGGTATTGAAAGATAAGTTGACACATGCTCCTTTACTCCAACTTCCTAATTTTAATAAGACTTTTGAGCATGAATGTGATGCTAGTGGGATTGGATTAGGAGGTGTGTTATTACAAGATGGCAAACATGTTGCATACTTTTCTGAAAAATTGAGTAGGCCTAGTCTGAACTATTTTACTTATGATAAAGAATTATACACTCTTGTTCAGACCTTAGAAACATGGCAACATTATTTATGGACCAAGGAATTTGTTATACATTCTGATGATGAATCTTTGGAACACATTAAAAGTCAAGCAAAACTGAACCGTAGACATGCTAACTTGGTTGAATTCATTGAGACTTTCCCTTATGTCATTAAACACAAGAAGGGTAAAGAAAATGTTATTGCTGATGCATTGTCTCGTCGTTATACTATGCTTTCACAACTTGACATTAAAATATTTGGTTTGGAGACCATCAAAGATCAATATGTGCATGATGCTGAATTTGAAGATGTATTGCAGAATTGTAAGGAAGGGAGAACTTGGACCAGGTTCGTTGTTAACGATGGATTTGTGTTTTGTGCTAACAAGCTATGCATTCCAGCAAGCTCCGTTCATCTTTTGTTGTTGCAGGAGGCACATGGAGGAGGATTAATGGGACACTTTGGCGTGAAGAAGACGGAGAATATACTTGCTACACATTTCTTTTGGCCAAAGATGAGACGGGATGTTGAACGTTTTGTTGCCCGCTGCACTACATGTCAAAAAATTTGAAGGCTTATTTGGGTGAGGAAGATGAGCTTCCATCGAGGAAGACTTCATTTCAAGAAGAGGAGCATGATGAGGACATCAATTCCATTGTTACACCCACAGCCCCTGGTGCTATACATACTGGACCAATTACTAGAGCTCACGCACGCCAATTAAATTATCAGGTACTTTCGTTTCTAGGTGCTGCGTCACCTTATTATTGGGCCAGGCCCAAGTATTTTCGAAATACTTGATTATAGGCTGTTTTTGGAGTCCATATGTGTGGGGGAAAAAGAGTTAGAGTTGGTTTCGGACCCCTCCTCCAAGGGCCACGAAATTCCCCCTCTCGCCTCCATATATACAACACTTAGGGCATCGTTTAAACTTCAGGTTTTGTTTAGATTAAAAGTTTGCCATAGCTGCATCTTCGCGTACTTCGTTTGTGTTCAACGACCAAACAAAGGCGTCACATAACCCCACCTTGATCAAAAAAGCTTTCATCTTATATTCGCAATATCCAGATTGCAATCTTAGTTTCTTGATTGTTCTTTGTTTGCATGCAGGAAATACACCTTCGTGGTAAGGTGATCATGCTTCGGCGTGGTCAATAACCTCTTGGAGTTGTTTTAGCGATTGCTAAGGCGCGACGTCCTCACACGTTCATAGTCGGATCGACAAAGTCGACTTCCACCAAAGAGATATCCATCATCTCATCAAAAGAAGGGACACCTTTGCCTCTATCAGACGAGCACTGCATGTTCCCCTTGAGCCTGGTCAAAATTCTGGTGTCGCTGTACCTACTATTGATGCTTCTGTAGCTCCTGCTTCTACTGCAGAGGTGGAGGACCATTACGAGGATGAGGTTGATCAAAATCAAAACTACGTGCAACCACCAGCACCACCACCACCAGGTCCTCCTCATGCATATCATTGCAACGGTAGGGCTGCACCACCACCTGAGGTACGAGATTATGTGTAACGACCAAACCTCGAAGGATTTGAGTCTCTGTGCTTACTGTGCTAGTCCCTGGATCGAATTCGCTAGCACACATAGTATAGATGAATACCAAAATAGCAAGTGCATCATTTATTACAACGTATGATACAAAATTTATAAATTAAAACAATCTACATAGCACTTGGCTAGCTTTATTCAATCAAACAGCGGAAAAGTAGCAGAAAATAATGATGACTCCCATCATAGCCCACTGGCGATGGTGTGTGCAGACTCTCGACCCTAACGGTACCTTACTCTTCGTCTGAATATCCTGCAACATGAGACGTTGCAGGCATATAGGTCAATACTTTGAATGTATTGGCAAGTTAGTAATAACATAGCAGACCTACATGTATATGCATAGTATAACAAAAGGAAGGCATGAGGGTTTATTTTTGCAGAAAGCTGATTTTATCCTCATAGCTACCTAATAGTCAATTTTTTATTTAGTTCTTTTATTACTACAATTAAATACACAAGGTTGAGTTGGCATAATCAACTCCAACTTACCCTTTATTAAGTTTTCCCACAAATATTATTAAGTGTCACATCTGTCAAGATCATCCAACAACTGTAATGGCATAGTTGCTCAAATTTGTCCATAACCGGGGACACGGCTAATCACGATTAGTTTTTAATACTCTACAGGGTTTTGCATACTTTACCCACTAGACTCAACCCGAAGATTGAGATGAAGTCTTTCAGAAGTAGTCACCTCCACCCACCGGCAGCCAGTACACCTACTTACATCTACATCTGCTAGCTTACCTGGGTGAGGATCCCACAATCTACTCAACTAAGCCAGAGCCCATTTAGCTAGTGGTTGCGCATGGAAGCTACTAGTCACTAAGTCTGTCTGATCTTTTTGATCCTGGGCGGGCGTCCACTTACATTCAGAATGTATAAACCATGATGTTCTTGAAACCACCCATCAATACCAGTTCCGCCCAGAGGTGAGTTAAATCCTTTATTACTAATCAGTTTGTTATATACATAATCCTCACATAATCTCAATGGATACACGAACCACCCCCGTCTACAAAGCATAGCAAACTACAACTACCACAATTTTTAAAAAGATGGGAAGATAGCTCAACAACATAGAAGAATTATATAGTAATCATGTACATGCATATATTCATAGTGTGATATAACTACATGCATAGAAAACAATAGGTAAAGATGATCAACATGTAACTTGCCTCGGTTCTGGTTCAAAAGGTCACACCCCTGACAATAGCTCGAGTCGCACTCCGGACAATCTACACGTTTCATACAATCAAAAAATTACTCACCCAAACTCAAATGAAGCCAAAATAAAATGAACAGCAAGAAAATAATTTTAAAAATTCAACAACAGCAGCATAACAACACCTAAATTGCACTACGTCCACAATGCAAAAAGAAACACTTAAAACCGACAAACAGTTTGAGAGTTATGGCCTCCGGAAGGTATATTTCAAATTCAAACGAATTCAAATTTGAAAAGTGCAAACATGAGAAATTTTTGTACTGTGATAAAGTGCTGAATTTTGTGAGTGCATAGAAAAAAGAATTATCAAATTTAGACTTAGACACTAAAAGATATAGCTAAATAAGTTTTGGTTGAAAACCTAAAAAAGACAAAAAGAATAGCAGAAAACAACAGAAACCCCCTGGTTCCTATGCGGCGAAGGAAGGAATCGAGATCAGGGGTGCGGGGTTTGTTAAGGACATGGGAAGTGCTAGGCAACTCGGGCGTCCGGGGTAAACCAGGGCGGCAGGTCAAGTCGGCCTCGGCCACGGCTGTGCGTGTGGTGCGGTGCGGCCCGACGGTGTCCGGCTCGGAGGAAGGGGAAAGGGGTGCGGAGTCCACCCGTCAGCGAGGGAGGGGCAGCGGGTCGAGTGCGGTCAGGTGCGGCTGTGCGCTGTGCTTACCGCTTCGCTACGGCTGGAGGCGTAGGGCTTCGGTCGGCTGGGCTGGGCCGACCTATCGCGCGCTGGCGGTGGGCGGCTGCGGGACAAGGTGTGCCGCACCTGGCTTGCTGGGCTGTGGTGTGTCTGGCTGGCAGTGGCTAGCTGGCTGCTGCTTCCTTTTTTTAAACACAACTACATGAACAAAAATAACTAAAATAAGAACAACATAATAAAAACTGAACAAGATTATATATACACACAGTAAAAATAGTAATACTAATATAAACTACAGGAAGATAATTCCACATGTAATGCAATTTTTGAAAAATTATTTTTATGCAATAGAGCACACGAACAGTAACAAAACAGTCAAATAAAATATAATTGAGATTAAGAAAAATACCAGAACATAACAGGTGAACTAGAGATAATATTCTGGACATTGTGAACATTTTAAAAATACGGGAGAAGTCATGTTATCTCCACTCCAATAAATTGCCTTTAGTTGCATAATGATTCAAATATTTCGGAAAAGCAAATAATGTATGGAAAAATATGAGATGCATATGAATGGTCTATTAACATCCTAATTTAGGAAAATTGGGATGTTACAAAACCTACCCCCCCTTAAGATGAATCTCGCCCTCGAGATTCGGGCTGGCTAGCAAATAGGTGTGGGTGATCCTGCGTGAGATCCTCCTCTCGTTCCGAGGTAGCTTCCTCCTCTATATGATGATCCCACTAAACCTTGCATAACCTGATTGTCTTTGTGCGAGTAACTCTCCCTGCTGTCTCCAGAATCTTAATAGGATTCTCCTCATATGTCAAATCACTCTCCAACTAAATTGCCTCAAGTGGCACTGTGTCCCTCAATGGAACATCCGTCATCTCTGCATTACACTTCTTCAACTGAGATACATGAAACACATTATGAACACCACACAAAGATTCCGGCAACACCAGCTGATAACCCACCTCTCCTCTACGCTCCAAGATCTTGTAAGTCCCCAAAAAACGTGGTGCTAACATATCTTTGATTCCAAACCAATTAATTCCACGAAGTGGTGAAACTCTAAGATATGCAGGTCGCCTACCTCATATGTCACCTCCTTACGTTTTGCATCTGCATAACTCTTCTGTCTGGACGATGCTATCTTCAATCTATCATGAATCAACTTGACCTTCTCTTTAACATCTTTGATCAAGTCTGGTCCAAAGAACTGACACTCTCCAACCTCATCCCACATCAATGGTGTCCTGCACTTTCTACCATACAATACCTCAAATGGTGCCATCTTCAGACTAGCTTGATAACTATTATTATATGAGAACTCTACATAAGGTAAATTATCATCCTAACTGGACCCATTGTCCAAAGCACAAGCTCTCAACATATCCTCCAAAATCTGGTTTACCCTCTTTGTCTGGCCATTTGTTTGTGGATGGAAAGTTGTACTGAACTCCAGCCTGGTGCCCAAGGATTCATGCAACTGACGCCAAAATTTGGATGTGACCTGAGTACCTCTATCAGACACTGCCTTCCATGGAACTTAATGTAGAAAAACAATTCTAGAAATATAAATCTTTGCTAGCTGAGCACTGGTATAAGTAGTCTTTACCGGGATGAAGTGAGCAACTTTAGTCAAACGATCAACAACTACCCAAATAGAATCATAACCTGACCGAGTCCTGGGTAGACCTGTAATGAAGTCCATACCAATCTCACCCCACTTACAATCAGGTATAGGAAATGACCTTAACAAACCTGGTGGTCTCTGATGTTCTGCTTTAACCCTCTGGCACACATCACATGTTGCAATATATCCATCCATTTCCCTCTTCAGGCTAGGCCACCAATTTTTTCCCTCAAATCCAAATACATCTTAGTATTACCTGGGGGAATAGAATAAGGTGAATTATGCGCCTCCTGAAGAATAGACTTCCTGATATCTGCATCTTGAGGTACACAAATACGCTTCGCAAACCATATGGCTCCATGTTCATCCTCATGGAAACCTTCTGCCTTACCTTTAACCATATTCTCTTTTATCTTAGCAATCTCCTTATCATTCTTTTGAGCTTCTCTGATCCTGTCAAGCAAAGTAGGCTTTACCTCAAGTGTTGCCAAATATCCCTTAGGAACCATCTCCAACCTGAGATTCCTAAACTGCTCACATAGCTCCAGTGGCATATCATCAATATTAATTGCATTAGCATGGCTCCTACGACTCAACGCATCAGCAACAACATTAGCCTTACCAGGATGTTACTTCACATTCAAACCATAATTCTTAATAAGCTCCAACCATCTCCTCTGCTTGAGATTCAAATCCTTCTGAGTAAAAATATACTTCAAGCTCTTATGATCAGTAAATATATCACAATGATTACCAATAAGATATGGCCTCCAAGTTTTCAATGCATGTACAACTAAAGCTAACTCCAAATCATGTGTAGGATAATTATGATCACGATTCTTAAGCTGATGTGAAGCATATGAAACAACTTTACCTTCCTGGATCAAAACACTCCCAAGCCCTTGACGAGAAACATCACAATATACCTGGAAGTCCTTATGTATATCCGGCAGAGTTAAGACTGGTGCTGTAACCAAACGCTGCTTCAACTCTTGAAAACTGGCTTCACATTCATTAGTCCAAACAAATTTCTTATCTTTCTTTAACAATTCAGTCATAGGCTTTGCAATCTTGGAAAAGTTCTCAATAAACCTCCTCTAATAACCTGCAAGGCCCAAAAAACTGTGAATCTCTCCAACTGTCGTGGATGTCTCCCACTCTGTAACTGCAACAACCTTAGATGGATCAACTGCAACTCCATTACCCGACACAACATGTCCAAGGAATACTACTCATCCAGCCAAAACTCACATTTGCTGAACTTGGCATATAACTGATGTTCCCTCAGTTTCTCCATTACCAAACGCAGATGCACCTCATGCTCTTGCTTTTTCTTGGAGAACACCAATATATCATCAATGAAAACAACCACAAATTTATACAAGAACTCCATAAACACCTTTTTCATCATGTTCATGAAGTATGCAGGAGCATTAGTCAATCCAAATGACATAACAATATATTCATACAACCCATACCTCGTAGTAAAAGCAGTCTTTGGAATATCTTGCTCACGAATCTTCAATTGATGATAACCAGAATGAAGGTCAATCTTAGAAAACATAGTAGCTCCCTCCAACTGGTCAAATAGATCATTTATCATTGGCAAAGGATATTTATTCTTAATGGTTACCTCATTCAGAGAACGATAATCAACACACATCCTCAAGGTCTCATCCTTCTTCTCCACAAACAAAATTGTAGCTCCCTAAGGTGATGAACTTGGGCGAATAAATCTTTGTGCCTGCAATTCTCTTATCTGCTTCTTCAACTCCTCCAACTCTTGAGGAGGCATTCTATACGGTCTCTTTGCAATAGGTCTAGTGCCTGGTATTAAATCAATAATAAACTAAATATCTCTATTCGGTGGCATACCTGGCAACTCCTCTGGAAACACATCTCGATAATCCCTCATGACTGGCACCTCTTCCAGGCTACCCCCCTTAAGAGAGTTCACCTGCACCTGATTACGCTTATACTTACATAAATATTTGATCATCTTCCCTTCTGGTGAACTGAGAGTAATAGATCGACTGGCACAATCAATAATACCTTGATATTTGATCATACAGTCCATACCAAAAATAATATCCAGACCTTGTAACTTAAATATAATCAAATCTCTAGGAAAAATATGCTTCCCAATAGACAAAGGCATCTGAAAACAACCCAAGCTTGCTGCCATCTCAGCCCCCGGAGAACTTACTAGAATAGGTGACTTAAGTACTACGGTAGGTAGCTTATGTTTATCTACAAATACCCGTGATATGAATGAATGTGATGCACCATAATCAAAAAGAACAAGTGCATGTATTGAATTGATCAAAAACTTACCAATCACTGTATCAGGTTCATTATAGACCTCCTCCACATTAACATGGTTGACATGACCCCTTTGGATGGGGTTTGGCTTGCTCACTCCTGAATTCCCATTACCATTCTTGCTCTCTGGACAAGCATTGGAGTAGTGGCCCATCTGCCTACACTTATAGCACTGAACCTGGCTAATATGCCTCTGCACAGGCACCCTTTGGTGGCTCTGGTTATTATTCCCTCCATTACCATTACCATTACCTCTACCATTGCCATTGTTGCTCTTGTGACCATTGTGATGATGGTGGCCATTACCTCCATGATGATTATGATGCCCATTACCACCATGATGGTTATGTCCATTACCTCCGTTACCATGATAAGAAGTTTGTGGCTTCTGTTGTGGTCCTCAATTATCCCTGTTATTATTGTTGTACTTCCTCTTGCTATTCTCTATGGCCTGTTGCTTTCCCTCCAGCACAATAGCCTTATCAATCAAATCCTGGCCATTCCTAAAAGTGGCCACTGTCAACTGAACGCTCAACTCATCATTTAGGCCCTCGAAGAATTTCTCCTACCTAGCTGCATCAGTGTTAACATCATTAGGAGCATAACATGCAAGATTATTAAATTCCACCACATACGCATTAACCGTGCGACCTCCCTGACACAAACTTCGAAACTCCTTCTTTTTCAAACTCATAACACCAGCAGACACATGTGCAACATGGAAAGCATCCTGAAACTGAGGCCATGTGATAGTAGCAATGGGATAAGTTACCAAGTAGTTGCCCCACCAAGTTGCGGCAGGACCCTCCAACAAATGCGAGGCAAACCTCACCCTCTCTGCATCAGTGCATCTAATCGTTTGCAGGTTCCTATTGACTGCACAGAGCCAATCATCAGCCACAATAGGTTCAGGGAACTGGAGAACCTTTGAGGATTCAACCTCAAGAACCTGTAAACATATCCACAGGTGGCAATGGCGGCAGATTGTTGTTGTTATTGTTCTGGTTCTGAGCAAGCAACTGGATCAACTGGGTCTGTCCCTCAATAACCTATTGTATGTATGGTGGTACTCCACTGCCCATGTTATCTCCTCCTGTAGCAGTGCATCTAGTATCATGCCTCGGCGGCATCTGGTGGGCAAGAATAGAAGAGTTATAGATATAATAGGGCCAAAACTATGTATATATAAATATATTTTACCCATATGCATAATATCATCAACCAACAAAACAAAACAACGAATAACACCAACAAACAAACAACAAACAACAAACAATATTATAAAATTATATATAGATAGTTGAATAATTTCGACAAGATATAATTCAATAAATAAACTACCAATCAAGCAAACAATCTAGTATCTTCATACCACGAAGGTGGACATAATCAGATACGCTATCACGATAACGTTGCAATATAAAACACGCATGAATAGTGGCCTCAGCACTAGTTCCAACTTAACTGGTCAAGATACTTGAGGGGTTTAACTACTAAATAGCCAGAAGTATACCAAGTTTATAAAATATTTTTCACTCCTATGGCGTTTCTAATCCATTTTCTAGGGTCACGTCTTACAGTCAACACACTGCTCTCATGCCATCGATAACGACCAAACCTCGAAGGATTTGAGTCTCTGTGCTTACCGTGCTAGTCCCTGGATCGAACTCGCTAGCACATATAGTATAGATGAATACCAGAATAACAAGTGCATCATTTATTACAATGTATTATCCAGAATGTATAAAATAAAGCAATCTGCATAGCACTTGGCTAGCTTTATTCAATCAAACAGCGGAAAAGTAGCAGAAAATAACGATGAGTCCCATCATAGCCCACTGGCGATGCTGTGTGTAGACTCGCAACCCTAACGGTACCTTACTCTTCGTCTGAATATCTTGCAACATGAGACGTTGCAGCCATATAGGTCAATACTTTGAATGTATTGGCAAATTACACAGGAGTAATAACATAGCAGACCTACATGTATATGCATAGTATAACAAAAGGAAGGCTTGAGGGTTTATTTTTGCTGAAAGCTCATTTTGTCCTCATAGCTACCTAATAGTCAAATTTTTATTTAGTTCTTTTATTACTACAATTAAATACACAACATTGAGCTGGCAAAATCAACTCCAACCTACCCTTTATTAAGTTTTCCCACAAATATTATTAAGTGTCACATCTGTCAAGATCATCCAACAACTGTAATGGCATAGTCGCTCAAATTTGTCCATAACCGGGAACACGGCTAATCACAATTAGTTTTTAATACTCTATAGGGTTTTGCATACTTTACCAACTAGACTCAACCCGAAGATTGAGACGAAGTCTTTCAGATGTAGTCACCTCCACCCACCGGTAGCCGGTACACCTACTTATATCTACATCTACTAGGTTACCTGGGCGAGGATCCCACAACCTACTCAACTAAGCCAGAGCCCATTTAGCTAGTGGTTGTGCATGGAAGCTACTAGTCACTAAGCCTGTCTGATCATTTTGAGCCTGGGCGGCCGTCCACTTACATTCAAAGGGTATAAACCATGATCTTCTTGAAACCACCCATCAATACCAGTTCCGCCCACGAGTGAGTTACATCCTTTATTACTACTTAATTTGTTATAAATATAATCCTCACATAATCTCAATGGATACACGAACCACCCCGTCTACAAAGCATAGCAAACTACAACTACCACGATTTGCAAAAGACGGGAAGATAGCTCAACAACATAGCAAAATTATAGTAATCCTATACATGCATATATTCATAGTGTGATATAACTACATGCAGAGAAAATAATAGGTAAAGGATGATCAACATGTAACTTGCCTTGGTTCTCGTTCAAAAGGTCACACTCGTGACAATAGCTCGGGTCGCACTCCGGACAATCTACATGTTTCACACAATCAACAAATCAATCATCGAAACTCCAATAAAGCCAAAATAAAACCAACAGCAAGAAAATCATTTTCAAAATTCAACAACAGCAACATATGATCACATAAATTGCACTATGGTAACAACGCAAAAAGAAACACTTAAAACCGACAAACGGTTTGAGAGTTACGGCCTCCGGAAGGTTTATTTCAAATTCAAACGAATTCAAATTTGAAAAGTGCAAACATGAGAAATTTTGGTACTGTGATAAAGTGCTGAATTTTGTGAGTGCATAGGAAAAAGAATTATCAAATTTGGACTTATACACTAAAAGAGATAGCTAAAGAAGTTTTGGTTGAAAACCTAAAAAAGACAAAAAGAACAGCAGAAAACAACACAAACCCCCCTGGTTCCTGTGCGGCGACGGAAGGAATCGAGATCAGGGGTGCGGAGTTTGTCGAGGACGTGGGCGGCGCTAGGCAACTCGGGCGTTCGGGGTCAACCAGGGCGCCAGGTCGAGTTGGCCTCGGCTGTGCGTTTGGTTCGGTGAGGTGTGGCGGTATCCGGCTCAGAGGAAGGGGAAAGGGGTGCGGGGTCCACCCGTCAGGGAGAGAGGGGCAGCCGGTCGGGTGCGGGTCGGGCGCGGCTGCACGCTGTGCCTACCGCTTCGCTGGGGCTAGAGGCGCGGGGCTTCGGTCGGCTGGGCTGGGCCGACCTATCGCGCGCTGGCGGTGGGCGGCTATGAGAAAAGGTGTGCCGCAGCAGGCTTGCTGGGCCCTGGTGTGTCTGGCTGGCAGTGGTTAGCTTGCTGTTGCTTCATTCTTTTTTAAACACAACTATAGGAACAAAAATAACTAAAATAAAAACAACAAAATAAAAACTAAACAAGATTATATATACACACAGTAAAAATAGTAATACTAATATAAACTACAAGAAAGTAATTCCACATCTAATGCAATTTTTGAAAATTTATTTTTATGCAATAGACGACACAAACAGTAACAAAATAGTGAAATAAAATATTTTTGAGATTAAGAAAAATACCAGAACATAACAGGTGAACTGGAAATAAGATTCTGGACATTATGATCATCTTTAAAACTGGGGAGAAGTCATGTTATCTCCAATCCAATAAATTGCCTTTAGTTGCATAATGATTTGAATATTTCGGAAAAGAAAATAATGCATGCAAAAATATGAGATGCATATGAATGATCTATTAACATCCTAATTTAGGAAAATTGGGATGTTACAAAACCTACCCCCCCCCTTAAGATGAATCTCGCCCTCGAGATTCGGGCTGGCTAGCAAATAGGTGTGGGTGATCCTGCGTGAGATCCTCCTCTCGTTCTGAGGTAGCTTCCTCCTCTGTATGATGATCCCACTAAACCTTGCATAACCTAATTGTATTGGTGCGAGTAACTCTCTCTGCTGTCTCCAAAATCTTAATAGGCTTCTCCTCATATGTCAAATCACTCTCAGCTGAATTGCCTCAAGTGGCACTGTGTCCCTCAATGGAACATCCGTCATCTCTACATGAGACTTCTTCAACTGAGATACATGAAACACATTATGAACTCCACACAAAGATTCTGGCAACTCCAGCTGATAAGCTACCTCTCCTCTACGCTCCAAGATCTTGTAAGGCCCCACAAAACGTGGTGCTAACTTACCTTTGATTCCAAACCTCTTACTTTTGTCAATCTGGTCCTACACCTGACAAGATTACCATTGTACCCATGGGGGGTAGGCCTATATAAACCCCACAGGGCACCCATGCAAAGGGTTCCCAACACTGTTAGATCTAGACACACATAGAGAGAGGAGAAAGCGAGTCATGCCTTCTTCCACCTCTCGCATACAGCTCCAGGAGCACCATTGTACTTACTAGTTTCTTAGTGATCATGAGGAGACCCCGCAGAGTAGGACTAGGGGTGTTATCTCCTAGGAGAGCCCTGAACCTAGGTAAGATCCTCCGGTGTGCATGTCTTTGCCTCATCCCGTTTCCTGGCACCGGCGACGTCTTACTAGCCCCCATCATGATTAGCCATCCCTTGGCATATGTCACACCAAACACATGACAACTATTGCAACCCAGCGACACCTGCTAAGAAGGATCTGAGTCATGTCACCTGTTACAGAGTGTCGGAAGACTGGGCACTACGCCAATGATTGTTCTGAGTTGAAGAATGGCAACGGAAATGGAAGCTCTGGGAAGAAGCCCAACCCTTTGATAGAGGCAGAGGTGTCCCGTCTTTCGATGAGATGATGGATTTCGCTTTGGTGGAAGTCGACTTTGACGATCCGACTATGAACGTGCGAGGACGTCGCGCCTTAGCAATCGCTAAACCAACTCCGAGAGGTTATTGACCACGCCGGAGCACGATCAACCTGACCACGAGGGTCTGTTTCCTGCGAGCAAACGAAGAACAAGCAAGAAACTGAGATTGCAATCTGGATATTGCGAATATAAGATGAAAGCTTTATTGATCAAGGTGGGGTTCTGTGACGCCTTTGTCTGGTCGTTGAACACAAACGAAGTACGCGAAGTTGCAGCTATGGCGAACTTTTAATCTAAACAAAACCCAAAGTCTAAACGGTGCCCTAAGGGCTGTATATATGGAGGAAGAGAGGGGGAATTTCGTGGCCCTTGGTGGAGGGGTCCGAAATCAACCCTATCTCTTGTTTCCCCACACATACGGACTCTAAAAATAGCCTATACTTATGTATTTTGAAATTACGGGGCCTGGCCCAATAATAAGGTGGCGCAGCACCTATAATAACCTCGGGACGAAATTTATGAAGTGGCATCTTGTATATTTCGTCCAAGGCTTCATGCGCCCATTATGGTGGCTTCAAAGTCCTGAAATCATCACTTGTAACTCCGTTCTTGTTCCCCTTGCGCATGCCATCATCTCCATGCTTGTTCTTGCTCCAATGTTCATCCTTCTCCAAGCTAGGCCCTTTATTTGTAAGCAAAACAAATGTATCCAATTTAGGCAGCATCATATTCTCATGAACATTAGAATCATTACCAAGAAACGAAAGTACCTGATAATTTAATTGGCGTGCGCGAGCTCTAGTAATTGGTCCCGTATATGTAGC
Organism: Triticum aestivum; assembly: GCF_018294505.1. NCBI lineage: Eukaryota > Viridiplantae > Streptophyta > Magnoliopsida > Poales > Poaceae > Triticum > Triticum aestivum. The sequence goes on along the minus strand of NC_057803.1, from coordinate 265,509,008 downwards.
AGTAGGGGCTGTGGGTGTAACAATGGTATTGATGTCCTCATCATCCTCCCCTTCTTGAAATGAAGTCGTCCTCGACGGAAACTCATCTTCCTCACCCAAATAAGGCTTCAAATCTGCAATGTTAAAAGTGGGACTAACCCCAAAATCTGCAGGCAGCTCAAGTTTATATTCATTATCATTTATTTTCTCTAACACCTTAAAGGGACCATCAGCACGTGGCATTAACTTTGATTTGCGCAAATCAGGAAATCTATCCTTACGCAAATGTAACCAAACAAGATCTCCAGGTGCAAACACAACATGTTTTCTACCCTTATCTCCAGCAAGTTTATATTTAGCATTCATACGCTCAATGTTTTCCTTAGTTAACTCATGCATTTTTAAAATCAATTCAGCACGTTGTTTAGCATCAAAATTAACCTTCTCCGAAGATGGAAGAGGCAACAAATCAATAGGTGCACGAGGTAGGAAACCATACACAACTTCAAAAGGGCACATCTTAGTAGTAGAATGCAATGAACGATTATAAGCAAATTCAATATGAGGCAAGCATTCCTCCGACATTTTCTTATTATTCTTCAAAACAGCCCTAAGCATAGTAGACAACGTTCTATTGACTACTTCAGTTTGTCCATCAGTTTGGGGGTGACAAGTAGTACTAAAAAGCAGTTTAGTCCCCAACTTAGCCCATAAACATCTCCAAAAGTGGCTAAGAAACTTAGTATCACGATCTGAAACAATAGTATTTGGCATACCATGCAAGCGAATAATTTCACGAAAGAACAAATCAGCAACATTAACAGCACCATCGCTTTTATGACATGGTATAAAGTGTGCCATTTTCGAGAATCTATCCACGACAACAAATATGCTATCCCTCCCCTTCTTTGTTCGAGGTAAACCTAAAACAAAGTCCATAGATATATCCTCCCAAGGAACACTAGGTACAGGCAAAGGCATATATAAACCATGAGGATTGAGTCGTGACTTAGCTTTTTGACATGTAGTGCAGCGAGCAATAAAACGCTCAACATCCTGTCTCATCTTTGGCCAAAAGAAATGTGTAGCAAGTACGTCCTCCGTCTTCTTCACGCCAAAGTGTCCCATTAATCCTCCTCCATGCGCCTCCTGCAACAACAAAAGACGAACGGAGCTAGCTGGAATGCATAGCTTGTTAGCATGAAACACAAATCCATCGTTAACAACAAACTTGGTCCACATTCTTCCTTCTTTACAATTCTGCATTACATCTTTAAAATCAGCATCATGCACATATTGATCTTTGATGGTCTCCAAACCAAATATTTTGAAGTCAAGTTGTGAAAGCATAGTATAGCGACGAGACAATGCATCAGCAATAACATTTTCTTTTCCCTTCTTGTGTTTAATGACATAAGGGAAAGTCTCAATGAATTCAACCCATTTAGCATGTCTACGATTCAGTTTAGCTTGACTTTTAATATGTTTCAAAGATTCATGATCAGAATGTATAACAAATTCTTTGGGCCATAAATAATGTTGCCATGTTTCTAAAGTCCGAACAAGAGCATATAATTCTTTATCATAAGTAGAATAATTCAGACTAGGCCCACTCAATTTTTCAGAAAAGTATGCAACAGGTTTGCCATCTTGTAATAACACACATCCTAATCCAATTCCACTAGCATCACATTCAAGCTCAAAAGTCTTATTAAAATCAGGAAGTTGGAGTAAAGGAGCATGTGTCAACTTATCTTTCAATACGGAGAAGGCTTCTTCCTGTGTGGTACCCCAAAGAAAAGGCACATCTTTCTTTGTAAGCTCATTGAGAGGTGCAGCAATGGTGCTGAAATCTCTCACAAAACGCCTATAGAATCCAGCGAGGCCAAGAAAACTCCTCACGTGTGTGACCGTTTTGCGCTGCGGCCAACTCTCAATAGCTTCAATCTTGGCTTTATCAACTTCAATTCCCTGTGGAGTAACAACATAGCCAAGAAAAGATACTCGGTCGGTGCAAAAGGTGCACTTCCCAAGGTTACCAAACAAACGTGCATCACGTAGAGCAATAAAAACAGCACGTAAATGTTCCAAATGTTCTTCCAAAGATCTGCTATAAATCAATATGTCATCATAGTAAACTACCACCAATCGTCCAATGAAAGCACGTAAAACTTCGTTCTCATGAAAGTACTAGGTGCATTAGTTAACCCAAAAGGCATGACTAACCACTCATATAATCCAAACTTAGTTTTAAATGCTGTTTTCCATTCATCTCCCAATTTCATACGAATTTGATGGTAGCCACTACGCAAATCAACTTTGGAGAATATTGTAGAGCCACTCAATTCATCAAGCATATCATCTAGCCTAGGAATAGGATGACGATAACGAATAGTAATATTATTAATGCCTCTACAATCAACACACATACGTGATGTACCATCCTTTTTCGGCACTAGAATAATAGGAACAGCACAAGGACTAAGGGATTCGCGTATATAACCTTTGTCGAGAAGCTCTTGTACTTGAGGCATAATCTCCTTCGTCTCCTCTGGATTGGTACGGTATGGTGCACGGTTTGGCAGTGAAGCACCGGGAATTAAGTCAATCTGATGCTCAATCCCTCGAATAGGCAGTAATCCTGATGGCACGTCTTGTGGAAAGACGTCAGCGAACTCCTGCAAAATGTTAGTGACAGCAGGAGGCAAAGAGGAAGGCACGTTCTCGAATGAAAATAATGCCTCTTTGCACACAAAAGCATAGCAAACAGATTTGCTGAAATCTAGCTCATCAATATCAGATTTGGTGGCAAATAAACATGCACTTTTCAATTTAATTTCAGAAGCAACACTAGATGGTTTATTATTAGGCTTCATTTGTTGCTCAAATTATTTTGCCACAATCTGATTTTCACTCTTATTCTTCTCCTGTTTTGCTTTATTAGCTCTATTAATATCCTCTTTCAAAATGGAATCAGGAGTCATAGGAAGCAAAGTAATATTTTTATCCTTATGAACAAGAGTATAGTGATTGTTTCTACCATGTTGTACAGAATTTTAATCAAATTGCCATGGTCTACCAAGTAATAAGGAACATGCTTGCATAGGTACCACATCACAATCAACATAATCAGCATATGTAGAGATACTAAAATGCACACGAACAGTACGTGTTACCTTAACATTGCCGCTGTTGTTGAACCATTGGATGTAGTAAGGATGTGGATGTGGTCTTGTGGTGAGAGAAAGCTTCTCCACCATCTCCATGCTAGCCAAGTTGTTGCAGCTCCCTCCGTCTATGATGACGTGCACAAAACGTTCCTTCACAACTCCCTTGGTATGGAACAAATTGTGCCTCTGATTTTGCTCAGCTTGTGTGACCTGCACACTCAAAACACGTTGAGCAACTAAACATTCATACCTGTCAGCGTCTTCAGGAGCCATGTATTGCGTCTCATGATCAGAATCATCTCCACCATGTTCTTCACGTGTAATAAGAGCCAAAGTCTCCTCATCATAGTCACTAGCGGACTCATATCCACCATCCGCGGTAGCAATCATCACACGCGGAGATTTGCATTCTCTCGCATAATGACCTCCTCCCTTACAACGACGACAAATAATATCACTTGTGTGCCCTGTTGATGCCATGGAAGAAGAAGAACTCCGTGCAGGCCCAACAGGTGCGCTCTTGGCAGATAATGGTGGTTGTGCCTGTTTTCTTGTATCACGACTGGAGGAGGCACCTAATTGAGGTGCTGGTGCAGTTGAAGTAGAAGATGCACGCGGTGTCCATGATTGAGGTGCTGGTGCTTGTCGATCTTGCACTTCACGTTCAGCTTTACAAGCAAGATGGAATAAACGAGTGATATTAGTATACTCCTTATAGTCTAGAATGGTCTGAATCTCTCTATTTAATCCACCCAGAAAACGTGCAAGCATAGCTTCATTCTCCTCAACAATACCACATCTAATCATGCCAGTTTGTAATTCCTGATAATATTCTTCTACAGAATTTTTTCCTTGTCTTAAGCGCAGTAATTTTTGAAGCAATTCACGTTGATAATATGGTGGAACCCAATGAGTACGCATAGCAGTTTTCAAAGCAGCCCAAGTAGCGGGAATAGGATATAATCTACAATGTTCAGACCACCATACACATGCAAAACTAGTGAAAGCACAAACAGCAGCAGCAACCCGTCTCTCCTCGGGATATTGTAAACATGTAAAACATTGTTCAGTTTCTAACTCCCAAGTAAGATATATATCAGGAACATATCTACCCTCAAATGGTGGAATATTCAATTTCAGTTTAGGAATATGGACATCATCTCGTACCTGAGGTGGTGGTGCGGGCCTACCATTACGAATATATACCTGAGGTCGACCTGGTGGTGGTGGTGTTGGTGGCTGCACGTAGTTCAGATTTTGATCAACCTCATCCTCATAATCTCCCACATAATCATCATCCTCCTGGGTACCAGCAGCAGCAGTAGCAGGAGCCAAAGAAGCACCAACAGCAGTAGCAGCGGCACCAGAATGTTGTCCTGGCTCAATAGGAACACGCTGTGCTCGTCCATACTAATTCGGAAGGGGGCGTAGTTGTTGTTGTTGCAGAGGTGCGACAGGTGCAGCCGGTGGTGGAAGACGCGCAAGCAGTTCATTAAATCTGTTATCGAGCTTTGTTTCGAACGTCTTCTCAAGGCCAGTAATCTTCTCCATGGCCTCTTCAAAATTATTCAGCACATCTTGCACCTGTTCAGTCATCATGTGCTGAAACTTATCATGAAGCTCCTTGTTCGATAAATTCTCCCAGTCAATCTCGTCGGCTTGTGATCCTGGCATGGTTAGCAGCAATAGAAACACACAAGAATATGATCCTACAGACTACGAACAAGTGGTGGTGGTGGGTGTCACAAATCCTTCAAGCAAACCTCAAATTCTTACCAGTTCTTACCCAGCAGAAGATGGTGATCGGCAACCGTTGTAGTCAAAACTCTCAAAGCTTGGATAGAGCGATTACCAGGGAGAGTCAAACGCACGACGTAGATGTATGTGGAGCTGGGAAGGCTTATAATATGGTAGCAAAAAGGGTCAGCAATAATCAATTCAGAGATGCAAAGTTGAATAAACGCTCAACGACGGTACTGTGCTGGTCCTAGGCTAGACTGTGCTAGAGACGCGAGCCTAGAACACCAACAAAATCACGGCGCGGCACGTAAACAAGGGAAAAGCACACTCTGAAAAAAAAATTCGCTCTTTTTTTTGCGCTCTTTTTTTGCGCTGCTTTTTTTTTGCGAAAAATCACTATAATGGCGAGTGTCTCAAAACTCTTCCTAGCTCAAACGGACAGGATGGGCACGAAATTTTTTCGACCAATTTTTTTTTTCGACTGCCCGGACCCAAAAACTGGAAACGGGTCAAAAAAAACTTCGTATAATGGCACCTGTCTCAAAACACTCAGAAACACCTAAAAATAGGATAGCCAGAATTTTTTTCGAAAAATGCGTTTTCGAAAATTTTTGGGCCTAAACGGAGTGTGGCTACCCGACTCTTTTTTTTTTCCGAAACCTACTCCGGCAAGGAAACACAATCGGAATCTAGATGGATCTCGAAAACAAACCTAATATGCAAGGAACTCGGATTGGTGGTGGATATATGGTGGTGGTATATGGCAGCGGTGGTGGTAGCGGTGGTAGTATATGGATATGGATCGGTGGTGGTATATGGACACGGATTGGTGGTGGTATATGGATACGGATTCGAAGCGGTGGCGGATAAGCGGTGGTGGTAGATGGCAGGGGCGATGATGATGGTGCGGCGGCGGCGTGACAACTTATGACCAGAACTCGAAACTCTAAAAGACTAGACTCTAAGACCAGCAACTACACACGATGATGCAACCGCAAATTCAACAAAGCAAAACCCTAAAAAGATTATGCAAAGGCTCAGATTGGTTCGGATATGATGAACTAACCCTAATTTTTTTTGTGGCTTTTTCGTGGACTGTAGGTATGAAGAACAGACTCGATCTAAACTATGAAAAACTGTAAAATCTCATCGAGCAACCTGGAAATCTGATACCACTTGATAGAGGTGGAGGTGTCCCGTCTTTCGATGAGATGATGGATTTCGCTTTGGTGGAAGTCGACTTTGACGATCCGACTACGAACGTGCGAGGACGTCGCGCCTTAGCAATCGCTAAACCAACTCCGAGAGGTTATTGACCACACTGGAGCACGATCAACCTGACCACGAGGGTCTGTTTCCTGCGAGCAAACGAAGAACAAGCAAGAAACTGAGATTGCAATCTGGATATTACGAATATAAGATGAAAGCTTTATTGATCAAGGTGGGGTTCTGTGACGCCTTTGTCTGGTCGTTGAACACAAACGAAGTACGCGAAGTTGCAGCTATGGCGAACTTTTAATCTAAACAAAACCCAAAGTCTAAACGGTGCCCTAAGGGCTGTATATATGGAGGAAGAGAGGGGGAATTTCGTGGCCCTTGGTGGAGGGGTCCGAAATCAACCCTATCTCTTGTTTCCCCACACATACGGACTCTAAAAATAGCCTATACTTATGTATTTCGAAATTACATGGGCCTGGCCCAATAATAAGGTGACGCAGCACCTATAATAACCTCGGGACGAAATTTATGAAGTGGCATCTTGTATATTTCGTCCAAGGCTTCATGCGCCCATTATGGTGGCTTCAAAGTCCTGAAATCATCACTTGTAACTCCGTTCTTGTTCCCCTTGCGCATGCCATCATCTCCATGCTTGTTCTTGCTCCAATGTTCATCCTTCTCCAAGCTAGGCCCTTTATTTGTAAGCAAAACAAATGTATCCAATTTAGGCAGCATCATATTCTCATGAACATTAGAATCATTACCAAGAAACGAAAGTACCTGATAATTTAATTGGCATGCGCGAGCTCTAGTAATTGGTCCCGTATATGTAGCAGTAGGGGCTGTGGGTGTAACAATGGTATTGATGTCCTCATCACCCTTTCAACAAGGGACAGTTGAACCACGTTAACGTGGAGGAGGTTGAAGAGCAGCCAGATGCAGTTATAGTTATGTTTTTGGTTAAGTCATTTACTGCAATCGTTCTTTTTGATACTCGTGCATCGCATTCATACATTTTGAGTGGGTTTGTGGACAAGTATAAGTTGCCCACCAAATTTCTTAAGACACCTATGTTAGTAAGCTCGCCAGGAGAGGAGTATATGGCAAGCCAAGGATGTTTTCAAATGCCATTGACCATAGGTAGGAACGTTTTTCCCTCAGACCTAATAATTCTGGAGTCACAAGGATTGGATGTGATACTAGGCATTGACTGGCTATCGATGTATGGAGGAAACATTGATTGCGCTAGTATGTCAATTCTGCTCACCACCCCAGAAGGTAAACAGATTAAGTATGTGTCTCGGCATGCACCGAAGAGGACCCAAGTTAACTCGCTCTCAGGAGTTATTCAGGAGGAAGTGCCTATGGTGAAGGATTACCCAGATGTATTTCCAGAGGAACTACCAGGCATGCCGCCAGATCGAGATATAGAGTTTTTGATAGAGCTGTTGCCAGGCACCGGACCAATATCGAAGTTATTGGAGAAATGTTACATTCGACCAAGTTCGTACATTGGGAGCCCCAGTGCTCTTAGTTGAAAAGAAGGATGGATCATTAAGAATGGTTGTTGACTATCATACATTGAATGAAGTGACGATCAAGAACAAGTACCCACTGCTGATGATCAATGATTTGTTTGACCAGCTGCAAGGAGCAGAAGTATTTTCCAAGATCGATCTGCGATCAGGATACCACCAGCTGAAGATCCGAGAACAGGATATACCTAAGACAGCTTTCACCACAAGGTACGGGCTATGTGAGTACACGGGTATGTCATTTGGATTGACAAATGCCCCTGCCTATTTCATGAGTATGATGAATAAGGTGTTCATGGAGTTCTTGGATAAGTTCGTTGTGGTGTTCATTGATGATATTTTGGTATACTTGAAGAATGAAGAGGAGTACAAGGAGCATTTGCATTTAGTTCTCGAGAAGCTCAGGGAACATCAGTTATATGCGATGTTCAGAAAATGTGAGTTTTTGATGCGGAGCATCCTACGATGATCCCCATGTACACACAAGCATACGCCTTTGGACCTAAGGTGAACTCGCTCCTTTCCGAATCTTCCCTTTCCTCATGTAAGACATGGATGCTACTTCAAGCGCGGACCTTGTGCATACTCAGGTACACCCGAGGAGACCATGGAGAGCCCAAGGACCAAGGCCAAGAGTGCACGGAAGTGAAGGAAGGAGAAGGAAGAAGGGCCAGCTGCTACAGCAGTCGGACATCCGGCCCTTGTCCTAGAAATCCGGCATCGGCTATCCAGAGAACATGGAAAGGACCAGGGCAGCCCGGTCATCGGGCCACCATGCCCCAGACATCCGGCTCCTCCCGAAGCCCCGGACATCCGGCCCCTTCGCATGGAAATCTGGCCCCTCATCACAGAATGCAACCGAAGCCGGCAAGTTCAGCCCGAACATCTGGCCAGAGGTCTGGACATCCAGCTCTTTGTGAGCCGCCGGACATCCGACCCCCAGCCCGGACATCCGGCACCTGCCTGTGCACAGAGATCGGGCCAAGGGCCCATGTATCCCCCCTTTCACTTACCCCTTCATGGGCTATCACTATATATACTCCCCCACCTCCTCCTAGTTAGGGTTAGCGTTGGTTTAGCTCATTTCGAGAGATAGAGCTTCGCTCATCCACATCGGATCTACTCATCGCGAGAGACCGCGGCCTCTTCGGAGAAGATCCCTTTGGATTCAAGACCTCCTCGCGGAGAAGAACATAAAGACCTCCTCACGGAGAAGACCGTTACCCTTGTATCGTCCTTGGTTGATTGTGTACCGTGTGAACCCTATGTATTCAAGGATCTAGCGCATGTGTAACTTGTTCTTGTTGGTTTAGTGTTTCTCTTGTGTTTTCCCGAGTTTTCCCCTCGTGTTCTTCGTGTTCATCGCGGGATCCGCTCCTGTCGTGAAAGATCGGCTGATTAGGGTTCTACCCCATATCATCTTGGTATCATGAGCCACGTTGATCACGATTTCAGAGCCCCCTCTTTGTTTTCTAGCCTAATTTTGTTGTGTTCTTCCCGAAATTCGAAAATCCCCACCAAAATAGCCCCAATTTTTTTTGTGATTTGTTGGTTTGAGAAAGTTTTGTTGGATTTGATCCATGGATTTGCTTGGTTTCGAGTGGATCTAGCATATCCCCAAGTTTCCCCACTTACCATCCATGAAATCTCTTCAATTTTGCCACTAAAATCATCAATTTCCGCCCCCAATTCGAAAATTTCCGCCCAAAACGAGATCTGGAATCGTCGGGCTGGACATCCGGGCCCCAAGCCGTATATCCGGCTCCTCGAGCGCCAAATCTGCACGGTTCTGGACATCAGGTCCCGGATTTCCGGCCTCGAGCCCTGATGTCCAGCCCCTGACATCTCAGCAATCCATGTTTCACCGTTTTGTCCATAACTAATTCATCCGAAGTCCGATTTTCGCATTTTTTAGCTCGTTGAAAAGCTCTTGACATACCCCTTCCAACAAAAATACTACCATAACCATTTGACTCCATAATTGTTTTGGAACTTTGGCATCTTTGCCTAGGGCTTCCACCACAACCTCTACATAACCACCACCGACTTCCTCAACCTAATCAATTTTGTTCCTTATAGAATTTGTGGTTGCTTGAGTAGTGATTCGAGTCTCCTATGGTGTTTAGGCTACTTAGGGACGATTGCTTCTTCATCAACCACCACCACCACCATAACTCCCACATAGGCTTGTTCACCATACACTTCCACCACCCCGACTTAACCCAATTTTATTTGTGTTGTGAGTGTGTCCCCTAAGGTGTTTAGGCTACTTAGGGACGGTGCTTCCAACTCCAACGCCATGTATAGTCCACCACCTTACCCTCAATTTCCGCATTGTGTACTCCACAACCCGTCATTGCCATTCCGCAATTCCATTGAGCTTTCACAAAACCACCACCGCATTCCCGCTAGCACCATTTCACATTTGACATTTGAGATTTTGAGTTCATGGTTTTTTCGTTTCCTAAAGTGTTTCGGCTACTTAGGGATGAGTCTCCATCATCTTGGTATCTCCATCATGATCACCGCCACTCATCATCGACACGGACGGTAACCTCCATATCATCTTGGTATCATGGTATCCCTCCATTGTATATTCCCTTGCCATTGCATTGATAACCCCTAGCCCATTTCGCGTCACTTGCCTATCGAGACTAGCCATTTGAGTATTGCCGGCAACATTACTTGTGCACATTAGTGATCTACACCATACATTGCATATATACCATATCATATCGGTATCATATCATCTCGTGTGCCTCAAGTTCGTTCCCGCATATACACAATTACTATCTTGGTTTGTGCATTTCGCAAAGTGACCATATACAACAAAAAGAATAAGCTTTTAAGCAAAAGAGAAAAACAAAAGAAGCTTGTAATCAAGTGCCATAGCATCATACCCCATTGCATAAGATTGTCATATCTGATCATCTTGGATCATACCATCGGAACATCAAATACATAGCATACTTGGGATAGAAGTCATTGCATTTTTGTCTCCTATAGGTTGTGCACAAGTGTCGTATCCACTTATTGAGCAATCGTGCTAGTGTCTCTCTAGAATTGTGCAACACGAGCATTTTCCGTGGATTCCACATTTGAGCTCATCCTTGGTTGCACGACCCCATTTATCTATTCGTGTGCCACATATTGCTATTGGTCTACTTGACTTGCGAATTTGTGAATCTCTTTCAACATTATTGACTCTTGCTAACATTTGCATCAATTTTTTTGTGCCACTATCCTCACCGAGCTCCACCATAAGACTTACTTGTGTAGGTGTGAGAAACTGACAAGAATTGGTACCAATTGTGCTATTTCCTTGTCCACATTGGAGTGATCATTGATCCACTTTCAACTTCGGTCAAGGTACATTTAGTATTCGTTCTTCTCTTTCTACCACTCACATTTTTGTCTTGGAGTGATGGATAGGGAAGGCATTTCATCTCTGGTCTTCCACAACAACGATGGCGTAAACCACTACATCACCAAAGCGTCAATCTTTGATCTACAACGACAAATGCAAGGCGTAGAATCAAGATTGCGAGAGCGCATCAAGAACCTCTCCATCGACATTCGTCACTCCGAAGCAAAGGAAAAGTGATTACATCGACAACAAGCTTTCCGCACAGAAGGAGGAGCAAGATGCAAGGATGGAGGAGATTCGGACCATGTTGATCAACCGTTCTTTACCTTCATCATCCTCAAGGCAGCGACGTTCAAGTCACAAGTCTTTGGAGCGCAAAATGATGCAAGAGCAAGTCATCCACGTCCACATCTCCATGGTGACCACCATCACGTTCGTCATCCACCTCGTCATGAAGGGCAAATAACCTCCAAGCAACATGTGCACGACGACGACGAACAACATCTACGACGAGCTCAAGTGTGACAACGCCAACATCATCATGACGATGCTCACCAAGTGCAAATGCACAAGTCCCAAAAAGAACTACTTCAGCCAAGCTTCAAGAGAAAAAGAGAACACCGCGAGACGAGCACCACCAAGACGGCGCTATGGCTACTACCACCACCACTTTGGCATCTTCGCCAAGTGCTATCAAGGCATCTTCGCCTTTGGACGTACGTCATCTTCGCCTACTTCCCGTGAGTTTGCCTACATCGACATCTTCAACAACGAGGCGACCCTCTTCGAGCGAGGGTGACACTTCCATCTTCGGAAGCCCCTCAATGAAGATGGCCGAGAATGGGAATTTTCATTCAATCATGGAGAGGAGCCACGAGGTGCCACATCATATGGGCCTCCAACAACAAGACGACGACAAGACGGTCGAGCTAGGGCCATCCCCTTCGACTACGGCGACGAGCATGAACCTCTTCAACAACATGAAGACAACGCCCATATTGGAATCATACTCCGAGTCAAGCTATGAGACCGCACATGACACCTTATCTTTGGACTTAGAGGAGAGTGATGATGTGCCATCTTCGACCTTCATCCACGGCTACGACAACGACATGATTGAGCATGGAGACATTTGCACCTACATCTCTCCGACACCCATATGCCATGAGATGCCCCAATTGCCATGTGAGGAAAGCCACCAACACATGAGTGACATGAGTGACTCCAACATACATGAAATTGAGAGCATTTCCTATGAGAGAATGAGTGTGACCACCACTAGCCCCACACTTGAGAGCATGCCACATGTCCTATGTGAGGTTGAGAGCCATTTGAGTGACTCCACCAACCATATGAGTGAGAGCATCCAAGAGGGAGTGAGTGAGCCACCACACTTAGTTAGTGAGGTAGTTGACACGGCACGTGAGGCACTATGATTTCTAACGACCTAACCTCTACTCCGAGTGTGTTTTCTTCTTTGGTGCTAGGTCTCCTACATGATGACACGCCTATCCTCGCCGAGTCCATACCTCCAGTGGAGACGATGATGGCCATGATGGAAGAAGATGCACCCCCACATGGTTCCATCAAGATGAAGATGACCATGACTTGGTCTTCGACACCTCACCTACAACACATGAGCGATGCTCCAAAGGTAACATAGATGATGGTGCTTCTTTTGTCCCACTAGTGGACTATTTTACGAATGATTGCTTGCATGATGTTGACACACCTATACCCATGCTTCATGCTAGTGCAACTTCTTCATGTCATGACTTACCTATTTATGATGAATATGATGATGAGCATGTCGAGTTTCCTAGTTGTGATGCTATGCTCCATAGGATATCATGTGAAAATTCTTTTGGTCACATTATGTTTGACAATCCATTAACCTTGTCATATGCTATGAGTGAGATATCCCATATTGCATGATTTCAATCTCAACATAGTGACTATGCATGCCCCATTCACATAAATCCCATTTGCACTTATGGCATAGATGACGAGATGATGATCATTGGCTTTTGTTTCTCTTGTGATGACATTGCCATGCTTCCTTTACATGATTTGCGCAGCTCATCTACTATGCCATGCCATGATCACAATGTTCCAACTATGCATTGCTTTGGATGTTGTCAATATTCTCCATGTGATGTTTCCACTAATGATCATTAGCAGACCCCCATAGTTTCCTCATACATATTAGGAGATTTTGATGCATTCCATACTTTGCATGATTCTCATAATTGCTTGCACCATATGCATTCCACGCATAACAATGCTCTATATATTTCCCATGATGCATTTCATAATTTGAGTCTCCATTTTGCTATACATAACAACAAACCTATCATGATGGATGACATGTTTCTATATCACACATCTCATTTATTTGAGCATTGGATATTTTGTGCTAACCAACACAAGCACGTGCGCATCATGATGGATGATGTGTACATATACCATGCACACACAATTTTCCCTTTGTCTTTGTTTTGTGTAGGTACTCATGTATACTTGTCAACCTCTCAATCCCAAGAGTTGACGAAACGAGCACTTGAGAGCAATGACGATTTGGGACCCCGTGGACTACCATTACCACCGTTCCATTCGCGCAAGAACTATGTGCATCTCTTTTACTTGGCTCTCACGCGGCTTTGGGCTATTTACCATTTGTCACCTTATACCCATTCTATCGTGTTCACTTTGCATGTTATGCCTGTTTACATGATTTTGCCATGCAATTGTGACCCTTGCTTGCATCTACCAATGATTCACCATTATGCTACTTGTATGTGTATTTGCATGCTTGATAGAGATCCTTGTTGCTATTGCCATGTTTACCATGTGCCTCATGCTATTGTTGCTTGTTGTTTTGGGAGAGTCATGATGCCCCATTGCTATTTACATATGGCCTCTCACCAATACATTGATGATATTTTGCTCACATCTTTCTTACATGCTTGTGATATGTCATGTGCATTGTTCATGCTCAATATTTTCACACATGACATGCTTTCCATGATTCCTCCTAGTACGTTGCATCTTCGCACTAGTGGCTTGCTTGACTTGATCACTATGATTACTTACTTTGTCGCATCACCCATGTTCCACTATTACTCGCTTTCTTGGGTTGATGACATATATGTTCGTGCCTTTCACATGATACATCTTGTTCATTGTCGCTTTCCTCCAATTGTTGCATTTATGCTCATTGATCTTGGAGACTTGGACATATTACTTGTGATGCATGCTTGTTTACTTGAGCCTATTGTCTTTGGTTGTAGTCGCATCTTATGCTTTCATACCATGCCACATATTGTACTTTCTTATGATAAGCATGATGACAACACTTGTTGGGTATCTCACCATTCGAATGATAGGTGTTGCATTTGCACTAACCTCATTTGTTTTTCCGAGTGTTTGTCATGTTCTTTCATTTTGAAGGATACACATGGTGGTACCGTCATGAAACACCTTGGTCATGTGAAGGCGTACATGATGCACAACGCCAACATTTTTGACATCCTCATAAAGGTGAACTCATTCCCTTTGAGCCATCCTCAAATACGCATATTGGATGGGTCACTCTTTCATTGTTGTCTCCTTCTTGTTGTCTACATGATACATCTCACGAATGGAGGAGCGACATTGGAGATTGGCTCGATGGACCTTCAAGTTGAGGAGCGCTCGGACTTATTGGATGCACCTTCGAACCTCAACTCATGCCACGACATTGAGCATTGGTACACCAACATCTCCATATTTGTTGATTGTGCTCACACATGTCATGCTCGATGGACATATCATACACATGACAAATTTGCATCTTATGCATAGATTGACTCATATTATGATTGCCTTGTTGCATATTGTCTTTCTATGTCATCCATGATATATGAGCTTGTGCATTTCCTTAGCAAATTTGTTGTGATATACCTTGATGGCATATTCATACATCATGATCTTATTGCCTACCATCAATTGCATGATCACATCACATTCAACATCCATTACCATATTCATGCTATTGATAAACCGTCTCACTATGACATCATTTTCCACCGTGGTTGCATTTATCATATTCACAACACATTTGTGTGCATAATGAATGTTTTTGCTCCCATGAATGCTTTGCATACTATTCCATATCTTTAGGATAAGCTTCATGCACCTTGTCATGATCAATCTTTTAGCACGGACTCATTCTTACATGATGGACACTTTGTGTGCTAACCATTGTATTTCCGAGTGTTGTTTGTGTTTGCTCTTTTTGCATGTGTACCACTCCGGAGACACCATGGAGTACTTGGATTGCGCCATGTCTTCCACTTCGTCCAATTACAAGTCCGTCCACGACAACCGTTTCCATGGTGATGAGGTTTTCGATCCGAGGTCGGATCTTCCCCAAGGGAGGGGAGATGATGCGGAGCATCCTACGATCATCCCTATGTACACTCAAGCATACGCCTTTGGACCTAAGGTGAACTCGCTCCTTTCCGAATCTTCCCTTTCCACGTGTAAGACATGGATGCTACTTCGAGCGCGGACCTTGTGCATACTCAGGTACACCCGAGGAGACCATGGAGAGCCCAAGGACCAAGGCCAAGCGTGCATGGAATTTAAGGAAGGAGAAGGAAGAAGGGCCAGCTGCTACAGCAGCTGGACATCCGGCCCTTGCACCGGAAATCCGGCATCGGCTATCCAGAGAACACCAGAAAGGAACAGCACAGCCCGGACATCCGGCCACCATGCCCCGGACATCCGGCTCCTCTCGAAGCCCCGGATATCCGGCCCCTTCACCTGGAAATCTGGCCCCTCATCACAGAATGCAACTGAAGCCGTCCAAGTTCAGCCCAGACATCCGGCCAGAAGCCCGGACATTCGGCTCTTCGTGAGCCGCCGGACATCCGGCCCCCAGCCCGGACATCTGGCACCTACCTGTGCGCAGAGATCGGGCCAAGGGCCCATGTATCCCCCTCTCACTTACCCCTTCATGGGCTAGCACTATATATACTCCCCCACCTGCTCCTAGTTAGGGTTAGCGTTGGTTTAGCTCATTTCGAGAGATAGAGCTTCGCTCATCCACATCGGATCTACTCCTCATGAGAGACCGCGACCTCTTTGGAGAAGATCCCTTTGGATTCAAGACCTCCTTGCGGAGAAGAACATCAAGACCTCCTCATGGAGAAGACCGTTACCCTTGTATCGTCCTTGGTTGATTGTGTATCGTGTGAACCCTATGTATTCGAGGATCTAGTGCCTGTGTAACTTGTTCTTGTTGGTTTAGTGTTTTCTCTTGTGTTTTCCCTCGTTTCCCCCTCGTGTTCTCCGTGTTCATCATGGGATCCGCTCCTTTCGTGAAAGATCGGCCGATTAGGGTTCTACCCCATATCAGTTTTGGTTGAAGGAAGTAGGATTTCTTGGGCATGTTATATCAGGAGAAGGTATAGCAGTAGACCCTACCAAGGATGAGTCAGTCACTGCGTGGTTGGCACCCACCTCAGTTGGAGAGAACCGCAGTTTTCTCGGACTCGCATGATATTATCTGAGATTCATTGAGAATTTTTCCATGATTGTGAAACTCATGACGGAGTTGTTGAAGACGGACACCAAATTTAAGTGGACCAAAGAATGCGAGGCCATTTTTCAGGAGGTGAAGAAACGTTTGGTTACAGCCCAGTGCTAATTCTTTCGGATATACGCAAGGATTTCCAAGTGTATTGTGACTCTTCTCGCCAAGGACTTGGAGGTGTACTTATGCAGGACAGAAGAGTTGTTTCATATGCCTCACATCAGCTTTGACCGCATGAGTTGAATTATGCCATGCATGATTTGGAGTTAGCAGCCGTAGTGCATGCGCTCAAGACCTGGAGACATTTTCTTATTGGAAATTGCTGCGATGTGTACATAGATCATAACAGTTTGAAGTACATTTTCACTCAGAAGGAGTTGAATCTCCAATAGAGGAGATGGTTGGAGCTTATAAAGGATTATGATATGAAGCTGCATTATCATCCAGGAAAGGCCAATGTCATAGCGGACGCTTTGAGCTAGAAGAGTTATGTCAATACCCTCGTAAGCAGAGGATTACCGCAGGTGTTAGTTGACGATCTCAAGGAACATTGTTTGGAGATAGTTCCAAGAGGTTTTGTCGTAGCAATGGAGGTTCAGTCAACATTATTGGGAAAGATTTGAGAAGCTCAGAAGGATGACAAAGAAATTGCTGAGATAAAGGAGAAAATAAGTAAAGGAAAAGCCAAGGGTTTTCGAGAGGATGAGCACGAAACCTTATGGTTCCAGGACCATGTATACGTACCCAATAATGCAGAGATCAGGAAGTTAATACTTGAGGAAGCTCGTAACTCGCCATACTCGATACACCCCGGAAACACCAAGAAGTATTTGGATTTAAAGGAGCGTTTCCGGTGGACTGGTATGAAGAAGGATATTGTCGAGTATGTAGCCATGTGTGATGTATGTCAGAGAGTGAAGGCAGAACATCAGAAGCCAGCAGGATTACTGCAACCCATGTTGGTAACCGAATGGAAGTGGGACAAGCTTGGCATGGATTTTATCACCGGATTACCCAGGAGCCGATCGGGATATGACTCTATCTGGGTAGTAGTGGATCTTTTGACCAAAGTGGCTCACTTTATCCCAGTGAAAACCACCTATACGAGTGCGAAGTTGGCCAGGATATACATGACCAGGATCATATTTCTGCATGGAGTTCCGAGGACCATCGTATCAGATAGAGGAACACAATTGACATCAAAGTTTTGGCATCAATTGCATCAGACTTTGGGTAGGCTAGAGTTTAGTACAACCTTTCATCCGCAGACAGATGGATAGACCGAGAGAGTCAATCAGATTCTGGAGGACATGTTGAGAGCTTGTGCATTAGACTATGGATCTAGTTGGGATGATCATTTGCCTTAGGCGGAGTTCTCATACAACAACAGTTATCAAGGTAGTTTGAAGATGACACCTTTCGAAGCTTTATATGGAAGAAGGTGCAGGACACCGTTGATGTGGGATGAAGTTGGATACCGCCAGTTGTTTGGACCAGATCTGATCAAGGAATTTGAAGACAAGGTTAAGTTGATTCGCGACAGACTAAAGGTAGCCCAATCCAGGCAGAAGAGTTATGCAGACTCCAAACACAAGGAGGTAGTCTATGAGATCGGAGACAAAGCATATCTTCGTGTGTCACATCTGCGAGGATTTAAATGATTTGGGGTTAAGGGAAAGTTAGCCCCGAGATTTGTAGGACCATAGCGAGTTTTGGAACGTATGGGAGAAGGGGCCTACAAGTTGGAGTTACCCGAAGGATTGTCAGGAGTTTATGATGTGTTCCACGTTTCCCAGTTGAATAAGTGCCATGCAGAGATGGCCGATATTCCTTTGAAAGATCAGTGCCCCTGGAAGCAATTCAGTTGGACAGTGACCTAACCTACGAGGAGAAACCCGTCAAGATTCTCATGTTTGCCAGCCGAGTTACGCACAGCAAGGTTATCAAGTTTTGCAAAGTACAGTGGAGCCACCATACCGAGGATGAAGCCACCTGGGAACGAGAGGAAGACCTACAGAAAGACCATCCGCACCTATTTTCTGGCCAACCCGAATCTCGAGGGCGAGATTCATCTTAAGGGAGGGGGGTAGGTTTGTAACATCCCAAATTTTCAATTTGGATGTTATACATAGGTCATCATATGCACATCGTAGTTTATTTGCATTTTGCTTGTGATCCTAGAATTCTTAAGCAACTCAAGGACCCACAGAGAGAGTTGGGGATTTCATTTATTTTCATATTTGAATTTTCTCAAATTTGAAAAGAGGATCATTTTGATTTTAATAATTTTTCTCTCCGAAATATTTCCAATATTAAAATAAATGAGTGGGGATAAAATGACTTCTCCAAAATAAGAGGGGAATATTGGAGGAAAAATGTTAAAATCAAATAAATAATTTTATTTGGAGTTTTATTGCTATTTTATTTGAATTAGAAAAATATGCATTTTTGAAAATTATATTTTTAGGCCAGAAAAATGTTCACCTTGTTCTAAATATTTAATTTAGACGACGAAAATTGTTTTTGGCATTTTTAGAATTTTTTTATATTTCATTAGGATTTTCTTCGGCTGAATTTTTATTTAAAAAAATGTTTCGCCCGACTTGTAACACCCACAATGCGGCTATATCTCCCACGTGTCGGGGCACGACTTAGAGGCATAGCCGCATGGTAGGTCTGTCGCAAGAGGGATAATCTTTACACATCCCATGTAATGAATAAGAAAGGGATAAAGAGTCGGTTTACAATCACCACATCACAAAAAAAGGGCAACCTGGTGCATGTAGCTCCCGCTTGCGCAGGGTCCAGGGAAGGGTCCGACCACTTTGGGTCTATAGTACGCAGCCTTTCCCTACATTTCTGTAAGAGGCTGTTTCCAGGACTTGAACCCATGACCTCATGGTCACAAGCCAGCAGCTTTACCACTGCGCCAAGGCTCCCCTTCAATCGCCACATCACACAATACATAAATAATCATACATCATCCAGAATACAATCAAGGTCCGACTACGGAACCAAAATAAAGAAAGAAAACCCTAAATGCTAGATCCTCGATCGTCCCAATTGGGCTCCTCTACTGATTATCCGGAAAATAAGCATAGTAACAGCCCGAATCCTCGTCGAACTCCCACTTGAGTTCGGTATCGTCCCCTGCACTAGCATCATCGGCACCTGCATCTACTTGGAAGCATCTTTGAGTCACGGGGACTCAACAATCTCACACCCTCGCGATCAAGACTATTTAAGCTTAAGGTAGGAAAGGGGTAGCGAGGTGGAGCTGCAGCAAATCCCTAAGCATATATGGTGGCTAACTTACGCAAAAGAGAGCGAGAAGAGAAGCAAAGCACGGTCGAGGAGCTAATAGTGATCAAGAAGTGATCCTGAATCTACTTACGTTCAACCATAACACGAGACCGTGTTCTCTTCTCGGACTCCGTCGAAAAGAGACCATCACAGCTACACACACAGTTGATTCATTTTAATTAAGTTAAGTGTCAAGTTTTCTACAACCGGATATTAACAAATTCCCATCTGCCCATAACTGCGGGCACGGCTTTCGAAAGTTCAAAACCCTGCATGGGTGTCCCAACTTACCCATCACAAGCTCTCACGGTCAACAAAGGATATTCCTTCTCCCAGGAAGACCCGATCAGCCTCGGAATCCCGGTTACAAGACATTTCGACAATGGTAAAACAAGACCAGCAAAGCCTCCCGATGTGACGAAAAATCCCGATAGGAGTCGCACGTATCTCGTTCTCAGGGCACACCGGATGTGCCAGACGTCGGGTTGGCATAGACCCTTGTTGCCCAGGGGGCGCCGGACATCGCCCAGTTTGGACCAACACTCAGAGGAGCACTGGCCCAGGGGTTTAAAATAAATATGACCCTTGAGTCCGCGGAACCCAAGGAAAAAAGGCTTTGGTGGAAAATGGTAAAACCAAGGTTGGGCCTTGCTGGAGGAGTTTTATTCAAGGCAAACTATCAAGGGGTTCCCATAACACCCAACCGCGTAAGGAACACAAAATCAAGGAACATAACACTGGTATGACAAAAACTAAGGCGACGGGAGTGGAGCAAAACACCAACCATAAGGCCGAGCCTTCCACCCTTTACCAAGTATATAGATGCATTAAAATAAATAAGAGATAATAATGATATCTCAACAATATCCATGTTCCAACAAGGAACAAACTTCATCATCACTTGCAACTAGCAACGCTATAAGAGGGGCTGAGCAAAGCGGTAACATAGCCAAACAATGGTTTGCTATGAAAGATGGGTTAGAGGCTTGACATGGCAATATGGGAGGCATGATATAGCAAGTGGTACGTAGCGCAGCATAGCAATAGAGCGAACAACTAGCAAGCAAAGATAGAAGTGATTTCGAGGGTATGGTCATCTTGCCTACAAAGTTCTCAGAGTTGACGAAAGCTTGATCCTTGTTAGCGTACTCAACAGGTTCCTCGATCACGTACTCGCCTACCGGCTCTACCCAAAGCAAGAACACAAGCAAAGGACCAACAATCAATCACGGTGCAATGCACAAACAACATGATGCAAAATATGGCCTGATATGCGAGATGTGATATGCAAAGCATATGCGTGCTCCGGAAGGGAAATATTGATCAAGGCATCTAATTGGCAAACCAAGTGTGCCGCTGGAAAGATGAGATGATTTCGGTCGAAATCGATATAAACATCACCGGGATCGGATGCACCGTTTGCAAATGGCAAGCAAAACAAGAAAGGCACAATTCTGCGATTAACAACACGATGCCATCTAGAATGCAACAAAAAACTAAACTATTGCACTCCAACATAGCAACAAAACATATGGCAGTGGTGTACTCAAGATGCTTGACAAAACAGGAACACTGAGCTACGGCTAAATCACACAAGAGCAGGTTCAAACAAGCATGGCAAAAGTACAAAAGATATCAGCTTCACAGACTTAGTGAAAATAATAACATGCCAGGAATAACATCAGGAAGCCATGTTTAGAGCTAGAAAACAACATGATGCAGGAACATATCATAGCAATACAAGGCATGACATGAATCTACTAAATTCATAGAACAAAAGTCCCTTACTGAACATGAGCCAAAAAGGCACATAAGATATGATGGAAGCCATGTAAACATAGCAAGGTTTATTAACAGTTTCATACTTAGCAGAAAACAGAGCATGGCATAAACAGAATTTTGGAGGCATCTTTGTGAGCTCAAATCACTCACCACAAGGCATTGCATGACAAGATAAGCATAGCATCAGCAAGATAACATGTTCATGTATCTAAGCATGGGAAGAGCAAGTTTATATCATTCATGGATCAACTACAGCAACCATGGCAAAATTGATTAACATGTAAACAATCTTCCAGGAACATTTTATAGCAAAAGTAGAGCAAGCTTTAGACATGCTAGGGCACTCCATAAATGCAAACATGGGCATGTATGGATATAACATAACCATATGTACAAAACATCATTAATGAAGCAACTCAAAACAAGCATGGATCTCACTATAGCATCATGTTTACACGGCATAAAAATAACAGCAGGCACAAGACTTGGCAAAATCCTGTCCCTGAAAACAGCAATATCACGAAGGCTACTTTGCATGCTTGTGCTAGTGACCACATATATCACAAAAATACATGTCAAGCACCCCTTTAAAGATGGCATGGCATAGATCAAAACACATGTAGGGCTCATGCCTATATGAAGCACACATCAAATGTGGCAAAAAAGACAAATCACCCTAAACTGATAAGCAGCAGCAGTAAACAATTTATAGCACTCTTGAATCAATGATTTGAGCACCCAGATGAACTCAAACATGCATGTCACAATGAAATTAAATGAAGAGCATCTCCCAATGAACATTTTGATATCTCATGCGCATGAAACGGAGCTACGGTCATGGAGTTACGGTGAAATGAACAGGGCATAAAAATATCGCAGAACTGGGACTTGGAAAAAATATACCCCTCTTGGTTTAGGTTGCACGATTCTCAAAGCGGCGGTGGATCTCGCCAGAATTTGAGGCAACAGTGGCTGGAGTTGCTGGAGGTTCGCCGGAGTGCGAGGTGGGGGGGCGACGAGGTTGGGCCGTCCGGACCCGAGCACGGAGTCGCCGGATCTGGCACCGGTGGGGAGAGCCGGCTCGGGCGTGGAGGAGCGGAGCGGGCGGCGGCTATGGAAGAACGGCGGCGGTGCGTGCCGGCGAGGTGCGGGCGCCAGGCGGCGAAGGCGCGGGCTTGGACGGGCAGCAGATCGGCGTGGTCAGGCCCCGGGCGGGCCTGCTACGGGCGCCGCGGGATGGGGAGGCCGGCAGGGCGACGTGGCGGCACGGGACTGGCTCCCGAGGGCGGCGCGATGACGTGGCGTGCCCTGATTGGTCTGGGTGATGTGGAGGCGGCTGTGGACATGTCCGGGCGAGAGGGTGGACGTGTCCGGCAGCGCGAGGAGGAAGACTAGGGTTAGACCGCAAATTTCGGAGAGGGACGCATATTTATTGGTAGGAGGAGGTAGGAGTGTCCAAATGAAGTGTAGTTTTCGCCCACACTATCGTGATCTGACGACGGAGGACATGGAAGTGGTTTGGATGGGTTATTGGGCCTCTTTGGAGGGGTGTTGGGCTACAACACACAAGAGGCCTTCCCGGTTACCCGGTTAACCGTTGGAGCATCAAACGGACTCCAAATGGAACGAAATTTGACAGGCGGTCTACCGGTGGTGTACCAAGGCCACTTGGCAAATCTCGGTGCATTCCGAGAACGTTTAACGCCCGCTCACGAAAAGAGACAAAAGGGGGTACGCAGGTGCATGTAGGAGTTTCGGATTGCAAAACGGACAACGGGGAAAATGCTCGGATGCATGAGATGAACACGTAAGCAAAATGAGATGCACATGATGACATGATATGAAATGGACGACATGAACAAAATGCAAAACAAAGACAAAACCCAACCACGAAGGGAAATCTCATAACTTAAAGCCGAAAATGGCAGAGTCGGAGTTACAACTATGGTAAGTTACATCCGGGGTGTTTGTCACATCCCTAGTTCTGGTATGACCTAGGCTAGCCTTCATGTTTGCATCATGTTTAAATTCCATTTAAATTTGAAATGGTGATTTGTGAAACCCTCAGAATCATTTTGGTGTCCAAGAAAACGCTCATGTTGCTCTATGAAAATATTGGACAGAGATAAAAATCAAACCAATATTTTAAAGAGCTCATAAGTATTTATTTTGGGCATTTGGAATTAATCCAGTATTTATTGCGTTGGATAAATATTTTTATATATATAAAATATTGTCCAATATTTTTGAATTTTGGTGAGGGGCTTTGGATTAATCCCTTAGGTCCCTGCAAAATTTGACAGAATTAAATAAGTTAGTTTAGTATTATTTTAAAAGCAGAAACAAATGTCAGAAAATAGAAAAGAGAACAAAAGTAAAAAAAGTGCTTACCTGTGCAGCCTGGCCTGGCCCAGTGGCCAACAGGCCAGCCCAGCCGACTGGCAGTGCCAGTCGTCATCCTCCTGGCGCCAGGAGGACGAGAGGCACGCGCTCGCCGCCCGCGCGCATGGGCGCCACGCCTCCTGCCTGCCTATCCCCCCCCATCGTCTGGATGCCCCGCGCGATGCCACGCGCTGCCCCGCACCTCTCTCTCGTTCTCCTGTGGTCTCCCTCCTCCCTTGGATCTCTCCCTCTCCCAGCGGCCGAGCGCGTTCGTCACTGCCGTTCGCCGTTGCCGCGGCCACCATCACTGCCTCGCCTCTCCGACAAGCCCGTTAGCTCCGCGCTGTCCTCCCTGACCTCACCGACGACTCATGCAAGCCGGGACGCCCTACAGGGCTGCCCTGGACGTCGTCTCCTCC
Organism: Triticum aestivum; assembly: GCF_018294505.1. NCBI lineage: Eukaryota > Viridiplantae > Streptophyta > Magnoliopsida > Poales > Poaceae > Triticum > Triticum aestivum. Next base: position 265,484,535 of record NC_057803.1, on the reverse strand, counting down.
TCGGGCTCCACCATCTGCCGCCGTCGATTCGCCGTCACCAGGTCTCCCCCGAGCCCGCAGTGCTGCTCCACGTGATCGCCGCGAGCATCTCCCCGTTTCCCCTCTCTTCTCCCCCTCGTTCCCGCGTCGTAGCCGTCATTACTAACATGGCTGAAGCCATCACCGTCGCAGCTCCTCGCCGTCGTGGCCAGATCCACCACAGCCCGTGCCTGCACCTGCCACCGCGCTCAGCAGACTCCCAGAAGGCCAACGCCGCCGCCCGTAGCTCCTGCCGTGCCCTGCAGCACCCGCGCGCACCTGGCCGAACTCCGGCCGCCGCCTCGAGCTCGTTTCCGACGAGCTCCGACCGCCCCCGCCTGTCCCACTTGCTCCAATCGGTGCGGACGAGCGCGGGCTACGCCCCGGTGGTCTCCGCCGTCCTTTTGGTCACCGGAACGGTGATCCCGAGCCCTCCGCCGCGTTCGGCCTCGCCGGCGGCTAAACGCCGGTGGGGTTGACCGGGTCTAACCCCGCCCAGTTGACCTGGTGTTTGACCACCCAGGGTCAATGACATGTGGGGCCCGGCCCTGTTAAGTTTTAGTTAGGATTAGTTTAACAATAAATTAAACCCTGTTTAATTAATTGGGTCACTCACGCGTGGGCCCAACCCCATTAACTAAACCAGTTTAGGTTTATTTTAAATCAGGATTAACCATAGACACTGACGTGTGGACCCCACATGTCAGGTTTGACCTGGTCAGGTGCCTTTGACCTGCTGACGTAAGCATGACGCTGTGCTGACGCAATATATCTTTTTTTGGTATTAATTTAAATCAGGAAATTCCAGAAATTGTTATAAACTTCAAAAATTCATAGAAATTCAACCGTAGCTCAGATTTAAATAATTTATATATTAAAAATGATCAGAAAAATCCAGTCTATCCATCTGTACGATTTTCATGCATGACAAACCAACCCGTACATGTTCTACATATGAAAACACATGAATGGCTTTTATAAGAGCTTATTTTGGAGTTGCATTTGAAACTTTGGTTCAAATGGACTTCAACCAAATAAATGCTAGATGCATTAACTCAAACAACATCACATACTTATGCCATGTTCATGCATCATATTGTTGCATATGCTTGTGTTTGATTTCCGACACCGTTCCTTCTCGATAGGTTCTGCTCCGGAGTTCGATCCAGAGTACCTGTCAGAGGAGCAGCGCCCCCTGTTGATCTACCAGGCAAGCAACCCCCTTGTTCATTCCGATACCATCCTACTCTCTCGCTCCTGCTCTCATTTATTGCATTAGGACAACAATGATTCAACTGCTACTTTATGCTGCGGTAGTTGAACCCATTTCTCTGCATGACCTGTCATTGCCACAGTAAATAGTTAAAACCCACTAGCATGTGTAGGAGTTGATTGAGCCATGTTGTGTTCCTACCATGCTTTGCCTGCTATTGCTTCGAGTATGTCAGGTCTGATTCATTGAGAATGAACTGGAGTGCAATGCTATGTTCTGATGCTGAGAGTTAAGTGTGTGAACATGATTTGGTAAAGGTAGCGGTGAGAGGCCATGTAGGAGTACATGGTGGGTTGTCTCACTGGAACCGTCCTTAAGCACTGAGTTTCGTATATGTCGTCCAATGACTAGCTACTACCACACATTGGAATGCTTAAGTGCCCCTCTCGACTTATTAACCAACTTGATCTCTGTCCAGGAGTTGCAAATAGTTTCTGGTGTTTGTAGGTAGTGCTATTTTTATACCAAGTGGCACCCGGTAGGGTGGGCTCGGGACAGACTAGGCACAGGTGGCACGGTGTACCAAGTGGCACCTGGATGCTGGGCTTGGGAACCCTGCTCACATTGTTTGGGGCCGTGAGCGACACCCCGGCCGGATCTCCTTGCGGATGGAACCCGAATAGGCGATAAACCTGGACTAGAGTCTTGCGTGGTTAGTCAGGTCGTCGCCGACACCCTCGCCAGGCTTCCGCTTGAAGGTTGCCAAGATACATGACGTGTATATGGTTATAAGTGGTGAGAGTGTGTGTGAAGAAGTACACCCCTGCAGGGTTATCATGATCTATTCGAATAGCCGTGTCCTCGGTTATGGACTTCTTGGATGCTTACGTGGTACATAGACAACTTTAAGTGGATACTCTAAAATGCTCAAGACAAGTGTGAGTGCTATGGATGGACTTCTTGTACGAGAGACGGGGATGAATCCATAGTAGTGTATTGATGTGGTGATTAGTGGACTCGTGTGCGCTGCCTCACCTCAAAGAAGTTTCTCGTTGTCGTAGAAAAGGATAGCCACTGAGTCAAAGTTGGCTTGCTGCAACTAAACCCCACATTACCTTCTTGATACAATGCATGTATGATAGGATATGATGTAAATCTTGCTGAGTACCTTTGTACTAACGTTTGCTTTATTTATGTTTTGCAGGTGAGACATCTGTCTCACTAGTAGTACCGCTTGGACTTCGACAAGTAGCTTGTTACCTCAGCTATGATCTTGTACCTTGGAGGGACTTGTAGATAGTCAGGCTTCTCGGCCTTTTTCTTTTGTAGTTGTCTGTACTCAGACATGTAATGCTTTCGTTGCTTGTATGCTCTGAATGATGGGTTGATCCCTGTTTGTATTAATGTTATGTGGCTCTTCTGGGCCTTTATCTATATGAGTTTGCGTTATGTTGTGATGCCATGTTGTACAGCACATACTTTCATGTTATGCATACGTGTGACGTGTATTGCTATGTGTGGGATCCGACAATCTAGTTATTTATCCTTGGCAGCCTCTCTTATGGGGAAATGTAGTCTAGTACTTCCTTGAGCCATAGTAGTCTGCTACAGCCCGGTTCACCGGAGTCCTGCTAGCCCAGCACTACTGCTCAGAACACTTGACTAGCTGGCATGTGTTCCACTTCATACCTATGTCTTTCCCTTCGGGGAAATGTCACGCGGTGACTTCCGGAGTCCGGCCTAGCCTGCTACAGCCCGGGTTCCCTGAAGTCCTGTTTGCCCAGTGCTACTGCCCGGATTCATACGCTGTTGACCGACATGCTCGATGTGATTCATGTATGCCTGTCTCCATAGGTCTGTGCCGCTTTGGGTTCACGACTAGCTATGTCGGCCCGGGTTCTCTGTCATATGTATGCTAGCGACACTATCATATACGTGAGCCAAAAGGCGCAAACGGTCCCGGGCCATGGTAAGGCGACACCCGTGGGGATACTGTGCGTGAGGCCGCAAAGTGATATGAGGTGTTACATGCTAGATCGGTGTTACATGGAATCGGGGTCCCGACAGTGTTACACGACTTGGCCAAAGGCCCAGCCGAGGCGGGCCGCCGCCACCGGACTACCCCCCCGAGCCGGACTCCGCCTCCCCGCCACCTTTGCCCCTCCTCCAAGCAGCCCCCTCCTCTTTATATAACCCGCTGCCACGGCCCTCCTCTCCACACTGAGTCGTCCACCACCGCAACTACTAGCGCCGAGCCGCGCCACCGCTGCCATTGCTCGCCGCATCCGCCGCCGCTTGCTGCCACTGCTGCGTCGCCGCACCGTCGCCCCGCTGCCGCACCGCCACCTACGACGCCCCGCCGTCTCGCTGTTGCCCGCGCCGCCATCGGACTCGCTGGATCTCGCCGCAGCCGATTTCTTTGTTGGATCGGTAAAACCGACAAAACCGTCCCCGATTTTTTTCGTTAGATCGGTTCGGTTGGTTGTTTTTTTGGTTTCGCTATTTAGCGAACATTCACTCGGAAGTCTCTGTTCGCAAACGTTCTTTGTTCTTTTGTCTCTAGTAACGAACGTTCGTTCGTTAGTCTTTTCTTTTTATTTTATTTTCGGCCAGGGACCTATCCGCGATTATTTTAATTCCAGATTAGCCCCTAATCTTCAAACCCTCGCAACTTTTTAACCGTTCATCCAAATCCAGTGAAATTAATGCCAAAATCTTCGCCTCGAATCCCTCTTTCCAGTTAATCAACTTGAACATGATTTTCGCTATTTAAAATTTGGTTTCAAGCAGATTTGAATTCGAACCTCTCTTGATCGTAGTTTGAGTTTTGTACCTCCGATTTGATTGATTCTTTTTGCAAATCGAAGCTCTTCAGCTGAACTTTCAAATTTGACCTTTTCTTTTGAATTTTACCATTGCATATATGCTCGAGTGCTTATGTATGCTATTGTTTGTTTGCGATAGATTTTTCGGAGTGCGAAGCGTGCTACTATGAGTCACTAGGGTTTGTAGATCATCAGCAAGGCAAGTAACACTTTGATCATACCCCTTTAGTACCCAGTTTTTATGCATTAGTTATACCCCTCAAACATGTGGGTATTGGGAAGTAGATGATGATGTAGAACCTATTGTCCTTTATTTCAAACCCTAGGAGTTACATCTACGTTATGCTTGTACCGCTATGCTATGCTCGTAGACGTGGTTTGGTTTGATTGATTCATGACAGATGTGAGTATTATTATGAATTAAGGGTTTATTTAAGGTGGCTACTTTAACACACATCTGGGTGGATTATTTGTGGGCACCTGGGGAATCCAGAGTTGTCAAAGGAGATCCCGGGGAATCCGTGTGATCATCCTATGGTTCAACACCCAGGCTTAAAGGGATCATAAGATTATTCATGCTAGAAACTTCCGTGTGTAGCCACAAGCCATTATGGGCTCTAGCATAGTTGAGTAAGTTGCAGGAAACCTTTCCATGATGGGCTAGCTGATGTAGGGGATTGTAGGTGTACTGGCCTATCTATCGGTTAAGGGGACCTTTTCGGAAAGACTGTGTCTCGGTCATCCGTTTCTCAAACACCATGCAGTGCGAGAAATACAACGGAGGAGATCGAGTCTTGTGGGGACAAGTGCGCAAACCTCTGAGAGTGTACAAACTAATCATGGTTAGCCGTGTCCCCGGTTATGGACATCTTGAGTATCTGGTTCTTGAATTATTGATTTGATCTCATCACTCTGTCAGTGTACAAAAAGAGGGGTACACTTTTTGTACCCCTATAACTGTGCACGGGCAGTCTGAGCCACGGGCACCACCACACGAAGCAAGGCAAGGGAGGTGAGCCAGGGTAAGACCGAAGCTCAAGAGAACTAGAACGATGCCAAGGCCAAGACCACGAAGAGCAAAGGGGACGAAGCAGACTCCCCCGGCAAGATCCTTGTCGGGAGACAGTTCTAGCAGCCCCGGCAAGACCCTTACCGCGGCGACTCGTCCCGCGCCTACGGAGCAAATCAGCCTTGAGTCCACTGCCCCCAAAGGGTAAGGATTCGGGAGACATCCCCGTGGCGGCATGCAGATCTTTGTGAAGACATTCAAGATCAGATACGCACTAAGGAGACGACAACCCTTCACGGGATCCCAGCCAAGGAAGACCACAAGGCCCCCGGCAAGCGCCTTGCTGGGGATGACAGCAGGCGCCTCGGCAAGACCCTTGCAGGGGCCCCGGCAAGGTCCTTACCGAGGACACCCGCAGGGCCACCATTTGGCCCACGCCGACTAAACCTCCACACCGCATGCATCCAGCTGCTGACCCAACCAGCTGGGCAGGCACTTGCGTGGCGGCATGCAAATCTTCGTGAAGACCCACCACTGCGCCACCTTAGCTGCCTGCCTACCTACGTGGCATCGCAGGCGTCGCTGGCCAGGGCGCGTGTCGACACAAGAAGGAGCGGCGACGGACGAGACAGGTTTCTCCCCCGTCCCCGATAAAGCAAGGACACCTAAGCAAGACGGATTAAATGCGCCTTGTCATGTGGTGCAAGGGATAACCTCGCAGCACTGTACCCTTTCCACCTCTTGTGTGCCATTGTGGAAACCCCTTTTTTCTATAAAAGGAGGCCCGAGGCGACCAGAGGAAGGATTCGTCTTTTTGGAGCTCCTCACGCCCCATAGCTAGCTCAAGAACACAGATATACAATCCACCAAAGCAGGAGTAGTGTTTTACGCATCCTCGCGGCCCGAACCTGGATAAACGAACTGTGTGCTATCTGTTTGATCCGCTCTTCTCATGACCCTGCGCCCCGCTAACCATAGTAGGGATTCTTGTGATCCCATAGGTGTCGTTCCCACCGACATCTCTGGCGCGCTAGGTAGGGGGCGCAGTTGTGAGAATCGGCTTTAGCAGTTAGCCCGGCACTCATTCATCTTCGTGACCCTTGGAGAAGAAAGGAGGCCAGAAGATCGGCACTCGAGCGATTGCAAACAGAAGCTAAGTTGCACTGAACCCTTATTTGTTCTATCCTTCTTATATGAGGTTATTCCCCCCCCCCCGAAGATGTCACGCCTTTGTATGAGAAACCTGCACGCCAGGGGGCTCTCCCACGATCCGCAACGCCCTTGCCCTGTTTCGAGTCCGCTCAACAGCTCATGCGGCTGCGTCGAGAATGGCAGAGTAGCCTTTCGCGATCAACAACGCTCTCGATTCTGACTCGAGTCAAACTCGACAGTTCGAGAGGCCGCGTTTAGAACAGAAAGGTGGCTCGTCCGGCAGCACGCATACCCAGCAGGCCCATGGGGATCCGTCCCCAAAATGCCGCTAGGGGCTTCCGCACCGGCGAGCCTACCCAATTGACGTAGGGCGTGCATACAAAGAGGCATTGAACGGGGAAATAACGTGCATGAAATTAAGAGTACTGCAAAGTTATATTACATCACATCATTGCTACGGTTCTAACTAAAGATGAAATTTGTCTTGGTCATGAACCTGCAGCGGCGATGAAGAACGGGATGCCTAATCCCGGCGCTAGCCTTCCACCCTCTTGATTTTGTCCATGCTGTTGATGACGGGCTTGATGCACTCCTTGAGCACCGTGAGGTCGGTACCATCCAGCAAGCTATCCATCGCAGCATCGAAGTCGAGGTCGGGATTCCAGTATGCCATCTTGGTGAGGACCTTGGTCATGACCCCCCGGCAAAGTCGCTGGGCTTCCCCAGCCAACATGGTCGCTCGGTTGGAGTGAAGATAAGCCAAGGCTCCAAGGACGCCCTCTAAGAACTGGGTCAGCTTGGTGTTGACGGTCCCGCTGCGCTCAGGGGCGTACCTCACGTTTGGCATCCCCATGGTGGCCAACTACGTGGTGACCCTGCCGGCAACGTCCTCCAGACGACTGATCCATCTATTCTGGCCTGCCACATATTCCTGGTGGGAGGCGGCCTCGTTCGCCTGCAACTGCTTCTCCTCCTCCAGACTCCTGGTCAAGGTCTCCTCCCGAGCCCTGCTCTCCGACAACATCTTCTCGAGATCCTCCAGCTTCAGCTTGAGATCTCTGACGAAGTTTTGCGCTTCAGAGAGCTCCCCAGTCCTGCTGATGACCGCCCCTTGCGCCTCCGCCAAGGCGCTGTTGAGCGTGCTCTTCTTGTTGGACAGCTTGAGGGCCTGCTCCTTCAGCTTGCCCTGCTCCACCTCCAACTCCCTTACTTTGCCGGCATAGGCCAGAGCCTGGGCATCGAGTGCCTCCTTGCGCCTCTGCTCCAGCTCGCGAGTCTGCCACACGACAAGGGCCTCGAGCTCCTCATCCTTGCCAGGGAGCGCTGCCGCAAGCTTCGCCTAACGCACGGTGAGGTCCTCTTCCTGGGAATCTAGTGCGGCTTGATGCTGGTTCCGGACGGCCTCGGCCGCGGCAGCCAAGTTCGCCGCCTTTTCCTGGGCCTTCTCGATGTCAGCCATCTTCATGGTGAGCTCGACATTGCGCTTGGCCAATTCCTCCTGAAAGTCCCTCTGCTCCTTGCGAGTCTGGTGGAACCAGGTCTGCTTCTCAGCAACGCGCGCCTTGAAATCCACCTCCACCTAGTCCACCGTTGCCATCCTGGACTTAACTTTGTCCACACAGACACGGTAGAGCGCCTGGAGTTTTCGGAAGTTAGCCCCCATAGCGCGGAAAAGCTGCTCTTCTGGAGAACCATCACCGCCAATGCCCGGCTCATCGACAACCTCGAGCTCGGTGGCAGCAAGCACCTCGGCATCAAAGACTTCCCCTTCGGCGGGCGCTCGGGAATTTGACGCCCCTGGAAGATGGACGAAAAGATCATCGCCCACCTTCAGATATCTGCCGGGGCCCGAGGTTGAGGAGGAGGGAGGCTGATCATCAACCACCTCTTCCTCGGCGGTGGCCTTGCCGGCTTCCCCGGCAGGCCCACCACTGGAACCCTCGGCCGAAGCCTCGCCGGTCGCCTTGGCGGCCCTCGCAGCAGTGTACTCGGCAGCATCCTTGGCGGCCTCATCGGCAGCGACCTCATCAACATGTCTGGCGGCCTCCTCGGTGGCAATCCTGTCGGCCTCCGCCGCGGCCTCCTCAGCAATATTCCCTACAACAGTATCCACATCCTCCATATCTATTGAAGGAGGGGCTGAGCAGTGATGGGAGCAATGAAGCCAAGAAAAAGAATAAGGGAAAAACAGAGACGGAGGACAGGCGACTCACCAGTGCCAGGCTGTGAAGCAGAAGTCCCCTCCCAGCCAGCATTTGGCGCCGTGGCAGAGTCACCAACGCCCAAGTTCCCCTCTTCCTCCATGGGTGTGGGCTCCGTGCTTGATGCCCTTGCCGGGGACGCCCCTTGTGGCGGCGTAGTCGATGGGGGTGGTGTGTTGGGGGTAGCCCTCTGCGGCTCCTCCTGCTGCCGCTCCCCTCCTGCAAACCCGACAAGGTCAACACCATAGCATCGAACGCCTACCACATGTCGAATAAGAGGAGGGTGACGAACTTACGCTGGGGGATGTGCCGGGGGCTGCTGTCCGGGCTGCTCAACACCACCAGTGGCGTCTTTGAAGCCCCAGCCGGGGGCTGACTGCTCGCCGAGGCCTTCGCCCTCTTCACCCTCTAGGCCAAAATCTCTGCATCCCTGCAAAAGCAAAAACGGATCAGGAGAGGTGACATAATTTGGGGGAATGGAAATGGCAGTAAGGAACGGAGTACTTACTCGTCATCCATCTCCTCCTCTTCCACCACTTTCCTTTTCCTCTTCGGGCTGAGAGGCCCGAGATCAAAAGTGACCTCCGCATCAACATCCGAGTCGACATCTGCCGGAGGAGGCGAAGACGGCGGGGTTTGTGCGCGCCCAGATGAGGAAGGGGCTGTTGTCTTGTTCTTCTCAGCGGCCTTCGTCAGCCTCTTGGCTGTCATGGCCCTCGTGTGATGCCCAGACCCCTCCAGGGTCAATTGAGGCCGCATAGCCCTGCCGGGACGGACCGGCTCGCCGGAGCCAGCCCACCGCAGGACTCGCCCTCTTCCCCTGGTTGGCGTCGAGCCCGCCGCCACGTCCTCCTCCTCTGATGACTCGTCGGCCGCGTCCTCGACAAGCGGAGCTCCAGTGTCAACGCTCTTCCTCCGTAGCCGTTGTGGCATTGCCATCCACACCCCCGGCACTGCCGGCCTCCATGGCGAGCTGCGCCTCCCTCGCCCTAGTGGCGATGTAGTCTAGCTTTGCCTGGGTGGTGTCCATGACAAGCCACCGCTCGGCGTCAACATTGACATGTACCTCAATCAGGGTGTCAAAGAATTGCTGCACATCCGCGTCCTTCGGCTCCTTCCAGCTCGGGACAGGGCCATGCGCATTATAGTCCGGCATCATGGCGATGATCTCGGACCAACGTGAATTGTTGCACAACAGGAACACCCGCGATGGCAGCTTGAAAAATGGCCCCTTGAGGGCCTTGCCAACCTTTGCGGCAGCCCTCGTGGCCTTTGCCGGTCCGTTCGACCTCGCCATCACGACCCACATCAAGCTTGAAAAGCCGCTGGCAGAAGTGGGCATGCGCCATCACTATGAAGTTGTGATCGAGGCCGGGGCGGAGTCGCGTAATGTCAGCCGGATTCGTAAAGAGCCAAGCTGGCCTCCCCTTGTTGTGCAACGGGGCGATCCGGCGGCACTCAGCGGACCTTGCAGAATTCCGGCGGGTCTTCATCCTCAATCCAGCACCACCGGCCACGCCATTCCTCCCACCTCTCCTTCACGGCACCGTCTGGGTACGCCCCCTTGGATCTTGGGATCCAGGTGACGCAACCAGAGATGGCACCTCCCGGCTGGATCTGAGGGAGGAAATAATGGCGGAAGAGCGTCGTGTTGGGCTACACCCCAGCACAGCCTTTGCAAAGATGCACGAAGAAAGCCATGCACGCCACCGCATTCAGAGTAAAAACCAAGAGGCGAAAGCTGAAGGTGTGCATAATGTCGCAGAAGAAATTGGAGAAAGGGGGGCATAACCCGCAAGAAAGATAATCGACGAAAAAGGGATACTGATTTGGAGCAGGATCGGCGCAAGCAGCAGGAATGACGCGCGTCGCCGGGTGTCCTGAATTCTCTCCCCTGGTCTTCGCTCCCCATAGGGGCCTGAAGGAGGCCCGGAGATCATGAACATAAACCGTCGAGGGGAAGAAAAAGGCGGACTTTGTCCGGTCCCCTGACAGCATGCTCTCCGGCGGCTCCACAGTCCCAGCGCCCTTAGCCACCCCCTTGCCCTTGACGGATTTGGTTGCCATGGCAGCCAAGAAGTTTAGAGGGCTGAAGAAGGGGGATGGCGAAGCAACGACGGCGGGCGATGGCGGAAGCTTAGGAAGGAAGGAAGAGAAGGAAACGGCGGCTCTGAGATTGGAAAAGGCACGAGGAAAGAGGAGAAAGTGAGCAGCGCGCCCGCGGTTATTCCTTTTTTATGGGGGAAAACACGGGCAGCCTCCTTTCACATTAACTATGGTGTGACGCATGCCTGCGGGAACCAACCCCACGCATGCCGCCCACGTCACACGCGCCTCCCCATGCCGCGCCACGCGTGGGAGTCGTGGGAAGCGCAGCGTGCAAAGAACCTTACCGCGGTAAAAACCGCCCCGCCTGCCCGCGCGCCGTTTTTTGGGCCTAGCCCAACAACGCGTTGCGCTTATGTGTGGCCCAGGCCCGGGGGCTCCTGTCAGTGTACAAAAAGAGGGGTACACTTTTTGTACCCCTATAACTGTGCACGGGCAGTCTGAGCCACGGGCACCACCACACCAAGCAAGGCAAGGGAGGTGAGCCAGGGTAAGACCGAAGCTCAAGAGAACTAGAACGACGCCAAGGCCAAGACCACGAAGAGCAAATGGGACGAAGCGGACTCCCCCGGCAAGATCCTTGCCGGGAGACAGTTCTAGCAGCCCCGGCAAGACCCTTGCCACGGCGACTCGTCCCGCGCCTACGGAGAAAATCACCCTTGAGTCCACTACCCCCAAAGGGCAAGGATTCGGGAGACATCCCCGTGGCGGCCTGCAGATCTTTGTGAAGACATTCAAGATCAGATACGCACTAAGGAGACGACAACCCTTGGCGGGATCCCATCCAAGGAAGACCACAAGGCCCCCGGAAAGCGCCTTGCCGGGGATGACAGCAGGCGCCTCAGCAAGACCCTTGCCGGGGCCCCGGCAAGGCCCTTACCGAGGACTTCCGCAGGGCCACCATCAGTCCCACGCTGACTAAACTTCCACCACCGCATGCATGCAGCTGCCGACCCAACCAACTGGGCAGGCACCTGCGTGGCGGCATGTAGATCTTCGTGCAGACCCACCACTGCACCACCTCAGCTGCCTGCCTTCCTACGTGGCATTGTAGGCGTCGCTGGCCAGGGCGCGTGTCGACACAAGAAGGAGTGGCGACGGACGAGACAGGTTTCTCCCCCATCCCCGATAAAGCAAGGACACCTAAGCAAGATGCATTAAATGCACCTTGTCATGTGGTGTGAGGGATAACCTCACAGCACTGTACCCTTTCCACCTCTGTGTGCCACTGTGGCAACCCCTGTTTTCTATAAAAGGAGGCCTAAGGCGACCAGAGGAAGGATTCGGCTTTTTGGAGCTCCTCACGCCCCATAGCTAGCTCAAGAACACAGATATACAACCCACCAAAGCAGGAGTAGGGTTTTACGCATCCTCGCGGCCCAAACCTGGATAAACGAACCATGTGCTATCTGTTTAATCCGCTCTTCTCACGACCCCGCGCCCCGCTAACCACAGTAGGGATTCTTGTGATCCCATAGGTGTCGTTCCCACCGACACACTCTTAATTAATTTTGTTGGGTTCTTAATTACTATTTAATTGGGATTGAGATGGGGTTTCCATTCTCAATGTGTATCAACCAACTTTGTAGTTAAATAAACTATATTCCTTTGCAGTAGGGAAAAACTGGCTTTTCGTAAAAATATGATAACCATAGAGCCTCCACCAGCCATATATGCATGTAGTGTTAGCCTTTATATTGTTCATTGCTCTACAGTGTTATTTTTCCAGCATATTCCATGTGCTGACCCGTTTCGGGCAACAACGTATTATGTTGCAGATTTTTTAGACGAAGAGTAAGGTGCGCTAGGTCGTTGTTTTGCACTCAGCTATGCCGTTAGAGTTGATGGACTCAATTTTGCCTTCGAAGCCTTCAGCTGTTATCTTTATTAGATGGCCTTAATCCATATTATTGTATTAAGTTCTCTTTTGAGACATTTTGATGTAATAAGTGTGTGTCGGATTTCGGGTTCCGACAGACCCTTGAGGTTCGAACACTGGGGTGCGGGCGGAGATCTCTCCCCTACCGATCTATGTCCAATCCCCGCGAGTGATCTAAGCTGGAAACAATGCACAACACAAGGGACACGAGGTTTATACTGGTTCGGGCCACCGTTTTGGTGTAATACCCTACTCCAGTGTGTGGTGTGGTGGATTGCCTCAGGGGCTGATGAGGAACAATACAAGGGAAGAACAACCTCACGAGACGTGTTCTTGAGCTGGTGCGATGAACTGCTAGGGTGAGTTTAGTCGCCTCTCTCTTTCTTCTAGGGCTCTACCAGATTTCTAGATGTCTCCTTACTCTGTGGTGGCTAGCTCTATTTATAGAGGCCCTGGGCCTCTCCCAAATAATGAGCGGGAAGGGCACCAACATTTGGCCATTTTGAAGGGGAACATATAGTGTGAGTTATCCTGACCAAAGGTGGTCTTCGGCTGCCAAAAGCACTGGTGATGACGCCGTCTTGGGCTCCACGGTGACCTCCGTCCTGCCGCTCTGCTGGTCTTGGTCTCGTTGCACCGGAATGGTAACCTTTACCCGGTGCCTTGGCCTATGCTTACCTCCTTTGCACCAAAGGGGAAACAAGGACATTGCGCAGGCCGGCGCCCGCCTGGTCTCGATCATCATGGCTCGCGTCACGGGCTCCTCGTGAGGTACCCCTCCCTTGATCTCTCCGCCTCCTCGCGAGCCTGCCTGATGAGGCTGCCTCTGAGGAAGCTTCTGGTCGTCCGCCCCGCGAAGCTTGGCCCCTCGCGATGGTCTTGAGCTTGAGCTGATGAAGATGGGCCGCGCTGGGCCCCCACGTGAGCCACGTCGCAGGCCACACGCAGGCAAATCTGGGGACCCCCGTTCCGAGAACGCTGACAGTAGCCCCCGGGCCCAAGGAGCGCCCAGGCTTGGCTTAGCAGGAAAGCAAAGGGGAAAGCGCAAAGCGCCGCGGGCCCTAACAGCCTGCGGCCTGGGGCGCCGGATGGAGATTGATTGGACGTGGGCATCTGCGCTTCCCCATGAGGCCTTGTTACGCGCCTGGCTAAGCAGACCCGTAGTTGCACACAGTTGTTCCTCCTTTCCGCTGCTCGCCCGCCTCCTACCTTTCCTTCTTCTTTGAGCTCCAGCCTCCGCCGCCAATCCGGCTCGAGTTCTTCCTCTTCCTCACCGCCATGGCATCGACGAAGAAAGGAAGGGGAAAGAAGTTCGCGCCTTCGCCCCGCACACCTCCAGCGGCGACCCCCGCCGTCGCCCGGTCGATCATACTCAATCCTGAAGCTTTGGACAAGGTCCGCTCCGCCCTTGCAACTATCTTCAATGAGTGCGGCAGGACCACGGCCTGGCCTGCGTCCCATGCTTCCCTTGATAGGATCGTCACGGAGGTCCGATTCTTCGCCGATGCCCTATGGGCGGGTCTGGTTCCCCCTTTTCCGCCTTCTTCAACGCGGTGCTCTGCTCTCGCATTGGAATGCCCAACCCTCTGCTCTCGTACCCGACCTCGCCTGTTGTTCCTCACGCGGGTTGGGTCCATGAGGTGCTCGCGAGCCCCCGGCTCGCCTTTGTCTAGCGCCGCTTCCAGAGTTTGAGGGCGCTCAATGTGACAGCACCCAAGGTGGTGAAGGAGTTCCTCCAATGTCGCATTGCTCCTCTCCAGCGCCACTCTCGCCGGATGTGGGACTTCGTGGGGTACAGAAACCGCATGCGGCTTCAGGAGGAGGAGTTGGCGCCTGAAGCGCTGCAGACGGTGCGTAGGGTCTTGACTGGCGATCCTTCCCCAGGCAGCCTTTGGAGTAATGGTGTCCTCTTGTATCTTTGCTCCGGCAGGGCCGATTTTGTGAGGTAGATGCCCAGCTTCGACGAGTGGGGACTCCGCCCTGCTGGCTTCATGGGGCCCCGCGAGAACCCAGCCGCCGTGGTTGGTTCCCCTGCCGCCCACAACAGTCCTTCCTCGGGTGACAGGGCGGGGAGACGAGAACCGGCGGGAGTTGAGGCGACCGATGTCGAGGTGCGGACGCCGTGAGAAGTCTTGAAGGCGGCGTCTCCCGAGGCCTGCCCCGGAGCGGCATCAGGTGCGGAGTCGCGGCCTATGGTTCCTGCGGTCGGGGCTCTCGAGTCCCCAGCCGTTCCTCGCGAGGCGACGCCTGACGGTGCCCCCCAGGCTGACTCCTCCAGCGCTGATCATCTTGATGCTTCTTCTGCACCAGAGGCCGACCCCTGCCCGAGCGCCTAGGTCGATTCTGCATAGACTTTGGGGCCATCCGCAAGAGGAAGGAGGCCTTGGGTGGCAACGACCGCCCTTGCCGCTTGTTGAAGCGCAGGAAGTACTTTGCCATGGACAAGTAAGTCTTCTTCTTTCCTTGCTCATTTACTTTGTTATCCCTACGACTGATTGTGGCCCTTTCGGGCCCTGCCCTGCGAAACTGGCCGAGTCAGCCCGGGAGCCATCTCCCCAAGCTTTGCCTTCTCTGCTGGCCTTGGGCTCACCGAGCCCGAGCGACACCCCTACTGCCAGACCGGTTGGTGCATTGGTCCGTTCCATAGGGCACCTCGAGCCTGCACGCCCGCTGTCCTTTCTTCTTGAGTCCTTCTGGGGCATATCTGGCTTGCCCCGCGTTCTTCCTCTGATCATAGATGGTGAATGGCTGACGTCTGTCTTTGGCTCCTCCTCCGTGGGTGGACTGATGCCAGGCCGGATTCCTGGAGAGGTCTGTTGGGCGATGGCTAGGGCGCCAGCCCCCAGCTCCGCGCCGGGAGGGGGCTTGCCGCCTCGGGGCCCTCTGCATGCTCTGGTGGAAGAGTGACGTGCTCAGGCACGTCCAGGAGCGACGCACCCTTTGCGAAGAGTTCCTCCGGAGGGCGGCGGATGCGGTGAGTCGGATCGGGGCATAGCTTGCTGACGAGGATGCGTGCCTCAAGGCCGAAGGCTTGCACCTTGCTGAGGAGAGGTGCAAACTAAAGGTAGCCATCGCCCTCGCGCGTCACCAACATGATCTCGAAAACGCGAAGGCTGAAGCGTCGCTGGCAGCTTTGCGGGAGGCCTGCTCCTAGGCCGTTGAGGAGGCTCGGGAGGCAGGCCGACAGCACAAGGATGCGGAGGAGCGCGCACAGGAGCTCCAAGCCTAGAGCAACTCCCTAGAGCAGCAAGTGGAACTGCGCCAGGAAGCCCTTGAGTTGATGGGGGTGGCCTCTGTTGACCGAGCGGAGCTTCTGAAGCGCGAGGAGGCACTGACGCTGGAGGCCTCCGAGCGCAACCTTGACCTTGAGCGGTTGGAGACGAGGGAGCGCCTGGTGGCCCGGGCGGAGGATGACGTTGCCGCACGCGAAGCCTGGGCACAGAAAGAAGTCGATTGCCGCGTGGCGGAAGCTCGCTCGGCCTTCAAGCGCGAATACGAGACAAGGTTGGGGCTGATCAAGGCTGAGGCTGAGGGCAGAACCGCAGCCCTTAGGGCCAAACTGACCGAAGTGACGCGGCGTGCGGACTCCACCGCAGCCGCCCTCAGCGCGGCGCAAGAAGAGCTCTCCTCTTCCCGTGCATGCCCCCATGCTTCAAACGCTTAGAGAAAGGGCCAACACAGCTTTGGGCTATATCTGCGAGGCTGCCGCTAAGGAGCCGCACGAGGTCAACTACGCCGGCAACCTCCAATTTTTCACCAACGTGGTGACGCTTATGGAGAACCGATCCAAGAGGTCCCGTTGGCTTGTCTAAGAGAGGAGCCGAGCCTTGCTCGGGCGTGCCTTCTCCCGCATCTTCAGCCATCTGCAGGACATGGACCCCCACTTCGACTTCGACGCTACCATCGCACCCGTGCCCATTGCCGTCCGGGGTGACCTGGCGCAGTGGGTGGAGGACAACGTGGATGCCCTCACCAGGGCCTTTGCATCTGATGACGATGGCGTGGTCATAGGCGCTAATGAAGGCGGCGTTGTGGATGAGCCTGGCGCTGATGGAGATGCTGGCAACGGCGGCAATGTCGACGACGCCAATGATGCTTCCGAGGATGCCCAAGAAGACGCGGTGAGTGATATGTCCGACTAACCGCATGTCACTGCAGTTTAACCTGCATGAAGAAGGTTCGGGCTTGGCCCTGAAGGATTTAAGAGCATTTTGGGAGGGGAAGCCCCTCATGTAAATGTTTGCAATTAGTACCCTGGTAGGCATAATGTTGCGTGTGAACTTAGCCGCTGGCGCGGTGATGGGTCAGCTGACTTGTGTACCTTCTGACCCCGACGAGTCCCGAGCGGGCCTGCGGGGGCCGCTGCACCTTGGGTGTCTTCTCATTAACTTGTAGATTCCGCGACTAAAACCTCCGAAAAGGGTGCGGTAACAGCGGTCCTGGTTGTAAACGTGCATGGCCCGGCCCGGCTAGCGAGGGGCTCGCGAGGGGGGCAGCCGATGCTAACTTTGGACGCAAAGCCAAAACCAGAACGCGAGAAATTGCTCGAACGAGACTATACACCCCTTCCCCCAAACACACGCAAGGATCAAGCTCAAATCCAACTTAAATCCAAATCGAAGAACTTGTCAACAAGGAAAGGCAAAAGCAAAAGGCCATGTCCGGCACCTAGTCTAGTCTTCGACGTCTTCTCACCAGCGCGGAGCTAAGTGCTGCCACTGGGCGTGGGCGGGAGCCCCCGAGGCCCGAGGGTGGCTCTCCGGAGACTCCGGGGCGTGTACAACCCCACTCATTATTACGCGAGAGTGTCACGGGTGGCGAGCTTCACATGCACTGGGCCTTCTTCACAGGTACCGGCCTTGCTTCATATCGCCAGACGAGGGCCCCGCCTTGCGCCTCACTCTGCCGCAATCGACGGCGACCGGAAACCAGGACGACGCCAATGGGGTAGAGCGGTCGCCAGCGGTTCCCCCGACGACCATGGGTCCCCTGACGGGGGCAGGCCTTGGGGCACCTCCCCGACAGGGGGCCTACCTCCTGAGAACGCCTTGCTCCGGCCGTCGCGGTGACGAACCCGAATCTCGGCCCCTCTCCTGTAGCCCCCTGCGCCCTCCTCCTGAGGGGTATGAGGCGGTAGAATTGGGGCAGCCACCTACTGCGGCGACCTCTTTCTCCTGCGACCCATGGTTAGCATAAGCTTGCTCCTGAGGGATGAGTGGTACCCGATAATTGCCGCCGCCGGTGCGGCCGTCGAGGCTCTCTTATGGTTCCTGAAAGAGCTCAGCTCCTGGCGTCTCCTCGCCTCAGCCTGGCCCGAGGAATGAGCCATGATCTTCTTCCAGTGTGCACCCCTGATCCACCATGCGGGGCACGTAAGCTTCTGGGGCCACCGCCCCGTGCACCTCGCTATAGTGCCCCGCATGCCATGCATCCTGGCTTGGAGCGCCGTCTTGGGTGATGGCGCGGCGGTCCACCGAAGCTGAAGGCCACGACGGGCACCCCTTCGCTGGCCTGAGAAGAGGTCAGCGCGACTTGTCGCCCGGTGCCGGCGGGGGTGTTGACGCTGAATGGGCCCTGGAGTCCGCCAGAAATTGCGTGCGTGCGCACGCCGCCGCCATACGGCCTGCCTTGGGTTTGGGGTGGCAGCTGGACGCAGAAAGGAGGTGTCCCTGTGGCGGTGGCATCCAGGAGCTCGGCGACTCACTCCAGCAATACGTCGCGGCCGCCCTCCAGCAGCCGACATCGTAGCAGCTCTCGGGCCACCGTGAGCGCGACCCTGGAGTTTGCTTGGTCCCGTTGGGTGTACGGCGCCATGGCCGCAACATGGTTTGAGGCCCTTGATGCGGCCTGCACCTGCTGTGGTGTGAGGGCAGGCGGCGTCTGGCCGCGTTGCACGCGCCCCGCAGCGCCCCACAGAGCGCAGGCTGCCTGAGGCGCAAGGTTGAGGTCACCCTGGGCCGGTGCCACGGCGTGGGCGGGCCACGCTGCCCAGCGGTCGGCGTTGGCAGCCGGGTCGCTTGACATCTGAACGGCGAGGCGACGGAATGCGATGCAGAGGAGGAAGTATTCCGGCGCACCCTTACCTGGCGCGCCAAATGTTGGATTTCGGGTTCCAGCAGACCCTTGAGGTTCGAACACTGGGGTGCGCGCGGAGATCTCTCCCCTACCGATCTACGTCCAATCCCCGCGCGTGATCTAAGCTAGAAACAATGAACAACACAAGGGACACGACGTTTATACTGGTTCTGGCCACTGTTGTGGTGTAATACCCTACTCCAGTGTGTGGTGTGGTGGATTGCCTCAGGGGCTGATGAGGAACAGTACAAGGGAAGAACAGCCTCGCGAGAGGTGTTCTTGAGCTGGTACGATGAACTGCTAGGGTGAGTTCAGTCGCCTCTCTCTTTTTGCTACGACTCTACCAGATTTCTAGATGTCTTCTTACTCTGTGGTGGCTAGCTCTATTTATAGAGGCCCTGGGCCTCTCCCCAAATAATGAGCGGGAAGGGCGCCAACAATTAGCCATTTTGAAGGGGAACATATAGTACGAGTTATCCTGACCAAAGGTGGTCTTCGGCTGCAAAAAGCACTGGTGATGACGCCATCTTGGGCTCCATGGTGACCTCCGTCCTGCCGCTCTGCTGGTCTTGGTCTCATTGCACCGGAATGGTTACCTTTGCCCGGTGCCTTGGCCTGTGCTTTCCCCCTTTGCACCAAAGGGGAAACAAGGACATTGCGCAGGCCGGCGCCCGCCTGGCGCCGGCTGGCGCCCTCCTGGTCTCGATCGTTATGGCTTGCATCACGGGCTCCTCGTGAGGTACCCCTGCCTTGATCTCTCCGCCTCCTCGCGAGCCTGCCTGACGAGGCTGCCTCTGAGGAATCTTCCGGTCGTCCGCCCCGCGAGGCTTGGCCCCTCGCGAGGGTCTTGAGCTTGAGCTAATGAAGATGGGCCGCGCTGGGCCGCACTTGAGCCACGCCGCAGGCCGCAGGCAGGCAAGTCTGGGGACCCCCGTTCCCGGAACGCCGACAATGTGTGATTGCACTCTACTATAAATCCTTCAAGTACTTTGTGTCTCAGCATTACCAATCCAAGGATGACACTTATGCACAAAGATTTGACCGTTTAAGGTTGGATCGCTACACACCAGCCCTTGCTCATGGGACGGTCGACAAGAGAGCTGCTAGCGCGTGGGGCCTCAAGGGTGACACCTCTGATCATGAAGCGGTGCCGAGCACAAGGTTAACAGACATAACAACTCATGAAAGCATAGCTGGCTTTAGTACATAGCCAAAATAGCATGGCTGAAGGGACAGACCCTTAACCAGCCTAAGGATGACGCAGCTCGCAGGGTGGCCTCAATTGAACAAACCAAAAACTCACCTGGCAATGTTGCGGCAGGAGCATCAAGGTAGTCGATTAAGCATCCCGCGGAGGTTCTCTCCTCACGAGCAGGATGATTCCTGTGGCTCGGGAGGCTTGCGAGGGGCCAGGGCCTCTTGAGATGCCAGCGCCAAGTGCCGGGCCTCATGAGATGCCAGCGTGAGCTGCGCGAACCGCCGGTAGGTGGCACCCGTATTGAGCATGACGAAGGGCATGCAGATGTAGTTCCAGGGGACACCCACTCTCTGGCCAAGTCGTGACAACCATAAGAGGTCCTGAGAGGCAGCCCTGTTGAGGCCCGGGATGTTTACCCAGACATACAGCTCGCCACCCGGGTCGGGAGCGGCAGATCAGATGGTTGGGCATGCGGGGCGACGCTCGCCATGCATGGCCCATACTTCCTGAAGGTCACACATCGCCTTGGTGATGAATTCTTGCCTTCCTGGTGCCTCGCGCCTTGTTCTTTGCTTGTGGGGGCGCGTGTTGAAGCACGCCTCTAAGTGGTGCCCGAGCACTTGCCTCGTCGCACCGGTCTGGTCAGATGCTCTCTAGGTGGAAGCCCTTGAGCCTGTCCTGAGGGAGGCACCGAGCGCACCTTCCTATGCGGGAGGGAGGCACACCCTAGTGGCTGGCGAGACGGCTAGGCGTCACTGGCAAGTGCCCTCTTTACTTCAGGGTGGTTCTTGGGGAGGAGTTGCTTCTTCGTTGCGGGGGCAGCCTCAGGGGCACGACGTCACCTTTGCCATCGGAGTTTTTGTCCACCACGGCCCGGTAGGCATGCTCGAGGGAGTAGACTGCATCCTTCTCGTCATAGGAGACAGTGATGACCCCGCTTCACCCTGTATTGAGGACGTTATAGCCATGGTGGGTAGCCACCATGAACTTGGCGAGGCAAGGTACCCCGAGATGGCGTTGTACGGGAGGCTAATGTGGGCCACATCGATGTCAATGAGCTCGGTGTGGTAGTTGTCGCGGGTGCCGAAGGTGACATGGAGGCGCACCTACCCCAGGGGAGTGGTGGAGCAATGAGTCACCCCGGGGAACGGCCTGGTGGGCATGAGCTGGTCATAAGGCACTTGAAGCATCTTGAAGGTCTCGACCGAGAGGATCTTGAGGCCGGCACCGCCATTGATGAGGGTCTTGGTGACTGAGACGTTATTGAGGTGGGTGTGCATAGCATGGGGAGCGTGCCAGTGGTGGCTGAACACCTGAGGTGGTCCTTGGAGTCAAACATGATGGCGTATTGTGACAACTTGAAGGGATGCACAACCTCGAGCGTCGGGAGGGCTGCGTTCACCTAACGAGAGAACTGCTTTAAGAGGCGGTTTGATGTGGGGGCCTGAGCTCCGCCGAGGATGCAGGCGACCATGCGAGGCTCCTGGTAGCCCCAGCCCCCTTGTCTTGCAGGTTGTCATCGTTCCTCCTGAGCAGTGACGGCAGCGGTGGAAGTCCAGCGTTGCCTTGAGGACAGACCTCGTGAGGTTGATCGTGCCAGGCGTCGACACGAGGTTGATCGCGCCAGCCACCCTTGCGAGGCTGGTCACGCCATCCTTGGCGGGGGTTGCGGTCATCCCACCGGCCTCCACCATGGCCTCCTCCGTGATCGAAGCCATGGTCGTTGCACTGGGGCCGGTGGCCTGGGCGCTTGTCACGAAGTGCCCTGAGCTCCTGACAATCACCCGTGTTGTGGGTGTGCATGTTGTGGAAGACGCCAAATGGGTGGCCATCCTTGGAGCGTTCATCGCGGTCATGGCCGCGTTTCAGCTCAGGCTCTGTTGCTAGCATGGTGGGGCCCTTGCGCTTCACTTCCTTGGCCTTGGCCTTCCTGTCCTCAGGCTCGACATCCGGGTGGTTGAGGAGGGAGAGGCGGTCCTCCTCTGCCCTGGCACACCTATCAGCCAGGTTGAACAACTCCAGCACGTGCACACGTCATCGTTGATGGCGAGCTCCTCTCTAATCCTGATGTTCATGACGCCGTCGGTGAACACCTAGATGATGGCTTCATCCGAGGCCTTCAGGATCTTGAGGCGGAGTTGTGATGCGGAGCATCCCAAGGTCATCCCCATGGACCTACCTATGTCACCCACGACACCACTTGGACCAATGAAAAGAGCATGAGCAAAGGCTATCGAAGATAAGGTGAACTTGCTCCTTTCCGAACTACCACTTTCTATGCATGAGACATGGCTGCTACCTCAAGCGGAAAAACTATGTGTGATCAGGTATTTTGAGGAGAGCCATGGAACAGCTACATCCATCGGACAAGACTGCGAGGACACCAAGCATCAAGCCCAAGGAAATCAGGCCAAAGAAAGCTAAAGCGGCCAGACGTCCGACCAGGACCGGACGTCCAACACTTCCCTGGCTCCGGACGACCAAACCTCCCCAGACGACCGACGCCACCCCAACCGAATGGAAAATGCGGAAGTCCGTGGAAAACTGGACGACCATCGACCGGACTACCGGACTCCTACAGACGTCCGATGCCACAGAGGCAAAATGTAATCTACGGAAGTCCAAAGATCTACGGATGTCCGGACCTCCACGAGTCTCCGGACGACCGACGCCTTACGGATGTCCGGCCCCTGGCTGTCTGCAGTTGCGGGCTGAGGCCCATATACCCCTTCACTTTACCCCCCCCCCCGCTTTGTACTACGACTATAAATAGACCTCTCCCTCCTCCTAGCTAGGGTTAGCGTTGTGATAGCTCATTTGTGAGATAGAGCCTCGCTCATCGATACAGATCTACTCTTGAGCGGGACCGTGGCCCTTCTACGGAGAAGATCCCCTTGGATTCAAGACCCTCTTTTGGGTGGCCCCATCAAGACCTCCTTTGGAAAAGATCGGTTACCCTATGTATCGTCCCGTGTTGACTTTGGATCGTGTGATCTCTTTTGTGTACTTGGATCTAGCATATGTGTGATCATTCTTGTTGGTTTGAGTGATTCTCTCGTGTTTCCCCTCGTGTTTTCCCTCGTGTTCTTCGTGTTCTTCATGGGATCCGCTCCTTTCATGAAAGATCGGCCATCTAGGGTTCCACCCTACATCATCTTGGTATCTAGAACCATGTTGATCAAGATTTCGGAGCCTCCCCATTGTGTTTTCTGATCGAAGATAGCACGCTGGTGCATTTCACAAATCCTGCAAACCAAATAGGCATGTACTAGTGTTCAAAACTGTATGTAGGCACTAACACGTTCTCTTATTTTGCACATAATAATAGGCCGGGAGGTGGATAATTTTTATAACGACAATCACATCAAATGCCTGGATCTGCATCTCTTAAAAATTACTTTGAACTCCTACCGAGGGACCTTACTGGAGACTACATTCGCTAGGTTTTTTTCTTGCCAGAGAAAGGGTGCTGAATGTACTAAGGTTGAACATGCAATTAATTAGGAAAGATGAATGGTTTGTTGATCAGAGCCAGCAGTTACTGCAGAATGGAAGAGGCTCCAAAAAAGCTAAACTTCGTATTGGAAGAGCATATGACAGAGTAATAGGAAGACATTGTGTCAAACCCATACATGACTTGTCAGAGGCTGATCCCTTTGTAGTTGAAGAAGTTTCGAAAGTGGCCTTACTATTTTAATTTTAGTTTAAACCTCTCTTATATCCATGCTCAGCTAATCAACACGGGCGTTTGCCACTGAATGGGCTGAATTTCATTTCTAATATCAATTTGAACCTTGTAATCTTTGAATTTGAGCCATCTAACTCTAGAATTTGAACCTTGTAATATTTCGGGCTTTTGTGGTATAGTCGTATTTTTTTGAAGAATCAGGACAGTGAGGCAGGAGCCACACTGACTTTAAATTAAAAGAAGGTTAAGCAATTTACATCAAGAGCCTACATGTAGCTATCAAAAAAGAGGGGGGAGAGCACACCAACTAGGGAGTGAATGGGATAGCAGAAGATTACATTATATGGATTACAACACGCCAAACTAAATGTTGGCAAGGAAATGCTCAATGAATGGCCAGAGGCCCTCTTTTGTCGTATGTTTCATCATCTCAAAGTCTGTCTTGAATCTTTGGAGCCATCCGTCAAGCATAGGTGTCACCCCTCTGAAATACTTGTTGTTACGTTCTTTCCACAGACTCCAGGCGGCTATCACAGACACCTCCATGAACATGGGCCGAGTCCACTCTCGTTTGGCTGCATGGAAAAGGCTTAGCATGTCTCCTGATTGCTTCCAGTCAACCCCCAGCTTTTCCCAGCACGATATGCTGAAGGGGCACTAGAAGAATAGGTGCTCCACTATTTCCTTCGGGGGGCATCACATAGGAGGCATGTGTATAGGTCGTCTCACAGCTTTATCTTCCTCCTCTTCAGCATATTGCGCGTGTTAATTCTGTCTGCCATGATCAGCCACGCAAAAACCTTCCATTTGTTAGTGCATCATGATCTCCAAATCCAGAAGAAAGCTTTATCAGCCTCCATCTCGCGGAAGCAATATTTGTAGTATTTGCTGGCGATGAAATCCTTCGGGCCCCACACACATCTCCACTCATCCTCCTCGCCATGTGAGATTCTACCGTGGCCAAGTTGGATTGGAGTCCATCTAGCTCTTCTCTGGCCTAAAGTGATAAGGGGAGGTGGAAGTTCTGGCCAAGCGTGTTCGCTATTGGCAGCCCTAGAACAGAGAAGTCCACGTTTCTGGCGAATGAGAACAGGCGAGCGTGGCTTTCTGCGAGTATTTCTCCATGCCAAGTGTGGTACAATCGTTGAAATGGCATCGTATGAGACTCGTAGATTGGTAGTACTATTTTGACCTTAATATGCAATAGATTTAGATTTTCTACCAGGGATCCAGCCGGAAGCAAAGCGATGGCAAACGTCATCACAACAAGATGTAGATGATTAGATGCTCATTTCTCCTAGTTTAGTATGCATGTTATTGCTTACTTTGGTGTGTCGAAATGTTATGTGTGTAGTCACTTATGTAATTGTATGCTTAATTTGGTCATGCAATGTTGTTCTTATAAGTATATATGTTGATGTTCTGTAGACAGAGCATATCACATCGCACACGGAACACACTAGGGAACCCGTCGGTCATGAATTCATCAATCGCAGACGGTTGTGTACCAGCAAGCGTTTGCCCACAACACACACGACGACATGTCGGTCATGAATTCATCATTCGTAGACGGTTGAGGCGACCACGAAGCGCTATGCTCACGTCCCTTTGAGCGCGCTCTACCAGCGGTTGGGCCTGCGCACGATCACGTCGGGGGGCCCATATGCATGTGGTTGCACCGCGTGCATCGCCACACGATGTAGTTACATGCGGTATGATGGAGTTACCAGCTGCAACTTAGAACTGTCATCCGGGTGTGCCGATATTCCAGGCCATCCGACTTCCCCTTTAATTCTCGCGGACATTATAATAACCTTAGTCTCTTCAACCTTTCGATCGCACCCGACAACACAACAAGCACACCCACGACGACACATAGAGAGGGGATGTCTAGCGGCGCTCCAATGGAGTTCGGTGAGCATAAAGTGGAGACCCATGCGAGGGAGATGCATCTCCTGGTGGTGTACACCATCGACCTGACCATGGTGGACAACTACATCAACACCGTTGAGCAGTTGCTTATTTGAGACAAGTACAAGGTGGTTGGCTTCGACCTCCAGTACACCGGCGGTCGTCCCAACTTAGATCAGAATGTTGTCGTCGCCTAGTTGTGCATGCGCAATCATGTCCTCATCTACCACACTGCATGGCCACAGAGCCTTGTGACCATTTCACCAGGTTTGTCAACAACACCAACTACATGTTCGCTATGGTGGAAACCACTGACGATGTAAAAGCGCTCAGGGTTACGGGCTTGGCCTGCAACAACCTAGTCAAAATCCGTGAGCACTACAGGGTCTGGGGAAGCACGAAGGACTCCCTGGTTAAACTCGCCTCGGCCATTGTCGACCCATACTATGAAAAGATGAAGCAGGATGCCAACAGAACACGTCCCGTATCCTGGCACGGGGCCTGGATGCGGCAACTGGATGAACCTAACCTTAGGTTCGGGACCAAGAGCGTGTATACATAGTACAATATTCATAGGCGGATCGCTGACAGGAGGAAGTGCCTCGTTACCCAAATCGACAAGGCCGAATCGAGCCACAAGCAAAGTAATAGCGGCAACATTCACAAGAAGTAGATGATGATTAGATGATCATTTATACTAGTTAATTATGCATGTAATATATAGTTCACTTTGGTGTGTGGAAATGTCATGTGTGTAGTAGCCACCTATGTAATTGGATGTTTAATTTGGTTATGCAACCATGTCCTTATAAGTGTGTATGTCGCTCTCTCTCTCTCTATATATATATATATTGTTGTTGTTCTATATGCAATCCGAACACACAACACAAAGGTCTTATTAGCAGCAATCGTCTATGTTATTATCGGTCTTCGCACACATTTCTGATTGCAGGCCTATTTGCCGCGTATCACACACATCTTGTTATATTGAACTATTTATGTTATCTTGGCTCAATGCAAACAGTTCATCCAAGTGAATTGTTTTTGTAGGATCGAAAGTATGTCTAGAGGGGGGGGGGATTAGACTACTTGACCAAATAAAAATCTAGCCTTCTCCCAATTTTAGTTCTTGGCAGATTTTAGCTATCTTAGCACAAGTCAAGCAATCTCCACACAATTCAAGCAAGCATGAAAAAGAGTATATGAGCAGCAGAAAGTAAAGCATGCAACTTGCAAGAATGTAAAGGGAAGGGTTTGGAGGACTCAAATGCAATTGGAAACACGGATGTTTTTGTCGTGGTTCCGATAGGTGGTGCTATCGTACATCCATGTTGACGGAGACTTCAACCCACGGAGGGTAACGGTTGCGCGAGTCCATGGAGGACTCCACCCATGAAGGGTCCACGAAGAAGAACCTTGTCTATTCCATCACGGCCGTCACCCACGAAGGACTTGCCTCACTAGCGGTAGATCTTCACGAAGTATGCAATCTCCTTGCCCTTACAAACTCCTTGGTTCAACTCCACAATCTTGTCGGAGGCTCCCAAGTGACACCTAGCCAATCTAGGAGACACCACTCTCCAAGAAGTAACAAATGGTGTGTTGATGATGAACTCCTTGCTCTTGTGCTTCAAATGATAGTCTCCCCAACACTCAACTCTCTCTCACAGAATTTGGATTTGGTGGAAAGAAGATTTGAGTGGAAAGCAACTTGGGAAGGCTAGAGATCAAGATTCATATGGTTGGAATGGAATATCTTGACCTCAACACAAGTGTAGGTGGTTCTCTCTCAGAAAATGTGTATTGGAAGTGTAGGTATGTTCTGATGGCTCTCTTCACAAATGAAGATTGGGCGGAGGGGTATATATAGCCTCTACACTAAATCTAACCGTTACACACAATTTGCCAAACTCAGTGGGACCGAATGGTTAAACTCGGTCGGACCGATTCAGCAAACCTAGTGACCATTAGGATTTTCGGTGGGACTGGGATGTAACTTGGTAGGACCGATATGGTTAGGGTGAGGGCATAACGTAATCTCGGTGTGACCGATTACACAAACTCGGTGGTACCGATTTTGGTAATAAGCTAACCAGAGAGTTGGTCAGGTAAACTCGGTGGGACCGATTCGCTCATCTCGGTGAGACCGAAATGTTACAAAAGGGAAACAGAGAGTTTACATTGCAATCTCGGTGGGACCGATCACTCATCTCGGTAAGACCGAAACGTTACGAAGGGAAACAGAGAGATTACAATCCTATCTCGGTGAAACCGAGATCCCTATCGGTGAGACCGATTTGCCTAGGGTTTGTGGCAGTAGCTATGACATTCAAAACTCGGTGGCGCCAGATAGAAAGAATCGGTGGGGCCGAGTTTGACTTTTGGTTTAGGTCATATGTGGATGTGGGAAGGTAGTTGAGGATTTTGTAGCATATCACTAAGCATTTTGAGCAAGCAAGCCATTAAGCAACACCTCATCCCTCCTTGATAGTATTGGCTTTTCCTATAGACTCAATGTGATCTTGGATCACTAAAATATAAAATGTAGAGTCTTGAGCTTCAAGCTTGAGCCAAACTTTTTGTCCTTAGAATTTTGAGGGATCCACTTTCCTCATCCATGCCATGCCATTCATTGAGCTTTTCCTGAAATATTAATCTTGGAATAATGTTAGCTCAGTGAGCTATATGTTGTTAGGAATTACCAAAACCACCCAGGGATAGTTGCACTTTCAATCTCCCCCTTTTTGGTAATTGATGACAACATATAGATCAAAGCTTCGACAAATGATAATAAGAGTGAAAGATATTGTCGCTTTGAGAAGTATGTGAAAAGCAAGAGCTCCCCCTAAATTTGTTCATATCTTAAGAATTGCTTTGGACTGCAACTGCACAATGAGTTAGGATCATGGGATACTCTTTCATGTCACATACATCTTGGTGGAGTGCTCAAAATAATAAAGATTGAATACATGCACTCATCACCAAGCAAAGTGAATGATCATATAAGGATAAGTAAGATAATATCATCTAACAAGCATAAGTGTAGCTTATGATCAACCACATGATCATCAATGTCTCACAGATAATAGCATAGTATCTCAAGCAATCAAAAGACAAACAAAGTTCAACCACCAAAGCAAGAGAGAATAAAAAGCAACGCTCTCTCTTGAAGCCTATGATCTATACATGTTTCTCCCCCTTTGGCAGCAAGTTACCAAAAAGTTCGTAGAAAATGCATAGCACTAAAACGTCTCTCAAGCTTGGTATTCAGTTGGTGGTGTCCAGATAACTCCAAGAACGAAGGCTTCAGTCAAAGTAGATGGAGCTGCTGGGGTAGGTGCTGGAGCTGGTGGCACTGAAGCTGTAGCTTGTGCAGATGAAGTGGCTCTAGTGTCTGGAATAGGCACTATAGCAGACCTCTGAGCTCTAGGCACTCTGGCAAATGCATCAGTGGATGTCTTGCCCTTCCTCTCCTGCATATCATCTTGAAGTTGCTCCACAATAGACTGAATCTCAATTACCTTCACATCCAAGTCATAGAATTTTTGCTCCACAATTCTTTCCAAGCTCTCCTGGTTTTGAATCAGGGTGGCCAGTCCCTTCTCAATCCTCAGAGTGGATG
The DNA here is from genome assembly GCF_018294505.1 of Triticum aestivum. Taxonomy (NCBI): domain Eukaryota; kingdom Viridiplantae; phylum Streptophyta; class Magnoliopsida; order Poales; family Poaceae; genus Triticum; species Triticum aestivum. The sequence goes on along the minus strand of NC_057803.1, from coordinate 265,455,638 downwards.
CAATCAGGTAGCCAAGCTGATCTTGCTTGCTCTTCAGGAGATACTGAGATGCTTCTTTAGTAGTTGGCATCGTTGTAGCTTTTTCTGTTTTTGCCTTCTCTCTCTTGGCTTGTGCTTGTACTGAGGATGGTTCATCTTCATCCATAACCACTTGGTTGTCCTCAAATTCAGGATAGAGAACAAAGTGTTCCTTATCCAACAGATATTTTCCTGTTCCCATCTTTGAGTTAATCAACTCCTGAATTTGTGGGGCATATCCACAACTTCTCTTTTGGTCCGCTGCTGTCCTCTTGATAGTCTCAACCATGAGGCTCATGACCTTGAATTTCTGTGGCACATCAAATATGTGTAGCAAATTAATTGCATGCCCTCTGATCATGTTGTGGTCACCTGACTTGGGCAAAAGAGTGTGCCTTAGGATCCAGTTGATCGTTGGCAGTCCAGACAAAAGAAAATGGACTAACCCAAACTTGAAAGTCTCAAGAGCTTTGTCTAGGATTTCTTGTACATCTATGACATAGAATTGTGATCCATATTTTTCTTGGCATAAACATCCAAGTCATCTTCACTTTCCTTTGGGGCATTGATCAGATTGGCCCATTCCTCAATAGTTGATTGGCATCTCGTTCCTTTAGACATCCAAACTATTCTGCCATCTGGATTGAAATGTGTTGTGGAGTAGAATTGCATAATGAGCTCATCATTCCAGTTTGTGAGCTTCTGCCCAACAAAGTCTGCAACTCCACACGCACTGAAGCTGTCATACACTCCAGGATAGTGTTCTTCATTCTCCTTCATGTAGGTCCAGTCGACCCACCTCATATCACACACTATAGGCTTCTTGTCCAACAAGATTGTCTCATAGAAGTCCTGTTGTTCCTTTGTGTGGAACCTGTAATCAACAGCAGTCCTTCTCCTGGTGGCATATGGATCTAACTCTCTCCATAGCCTCAACCCTGAGTCTCTCCTAATCTTCATGTTCTCAGCCACAGGATGAGCATCATTGTGGTTTGGAATCTTGGGTTTCAGCTTTCTCAGGACTTGTCCTTCATCATCTTCATCAGCAGCAACTTCAGGCACTGGGGCCTTGTTCCTCTCAGCAGCTGGTATACTCCTGGTATTCCTCTTAGGTGCACTCTTGGGCTTGGAGGCTGCTTTGGGTGCTTCTTTGGGCTTTGATGTTGCAGCCCCTGACTTTATAGCATCACCCATCAGCCCCTGACGAGAAAAGCATAGATAGCTAGAGAGGGTTCTTAGGCATTCTTGTCCATCCACTTGGCAAAAGAAAAGAAAACCAATCAATCAAAACGACAAGTGGATGTCCTTGAATGAGTAAAATATGCAATCAACATGCTCACACAATAAAATGGCAATTGAAATATGTGGCAAAGCATGCACAACCAATTCTAGCATCTATCAAACAATTTGCGATGACTAGGTCATCTATATATGAGTATATTGACTTAGGAGTCAAATGAGAACATTTGATCATAGGTCATACTCATCGTTTAAGCACAAGTGGGGTTACCACTTTTACATAAAGCATTGTTGTGTCCACACCATTAGAGTTGCTTTAGCTCAATTCTTAGAGTAAAGCTCCCCTAGATGTGAGATCCCCCCTAAGAGGGATGAACTAACCTTGGGTTTTGTCGATGATGACTTCATGTAGATGTTGAAGATGTGGATGCTCAATGTTGATGTAGATCATTTGAAGCTATCCATTGGAGTGAGTTGCACTTTCAATATTGTCGGTGTACAAAAAGAGGGGTACACTTTTTGTACCCCTATAACTGTGCACGGGCAGTCTGAGCCATGGGCACCACCACACCAAGCAAGGCAAGGGAGGTGAGCCAGGGTAAGACCGAAGCTCAAGAGAACTACGATGCCAAGGACAAGACCACGAAGAGCAAAGGGGACGAAGCGGACTCCCCCGGCAAGATCCTTTCCGGGAGACAGTTCTAGCAGCCCCGGCAAGACCCTTGCCGCAGTGACTCGTCCCGCGCCTACGGAGCAAATCACCCTTGAGTCCACTGCCCCCAAAGGGCAAGGATTCGGGAGACATCCCCGTGGCGGCATGCAGATCTTCGTGAAGACATTCAAGATCGGATACGCACTAAGGAGACGACAACCCTTGGCGGGATCCCAGCCGAGGAAGACCACAAGGCCCCCGGCAAGCACCTTGCCGGGGATAACAGCAGGCGCCTCGGCAAGACCCTTGCCGGGGCCCCGGCAAGGCCCTTAACAAGGACACCCGCAGGACCACCATCAGGCCCATGCCGACTAAACCTCCACCACCGCATGCATGCAGCTGCTGCCCCAACCAGCTGGGGAGGCACCTGCGTGGCGGCATGTATATCTTTGTGAAGACCCACCACTGCGCCACCTCAGCTGCCTTCCTACGTACGTGGCATCTCAGGCATCGCTGGCCAGGGCACGTGTCGACACAAGAAGGAGCGGCGACGGACGAGACAGATCTCTCCCCCCGTCCCCGATAAAGTAAGGACACCTAAGCAAGACGAATTAAATGCGCCTTGTCATGTAATGCGAGGGATAACCTCGCATCACTGTACCCTTTCCACCTCCTCTATGCCACTGTGGTAACCTATTTTTCTATAAAATGAGGCCCGAGGCGACCGGGAGAAGGATTCGGCTTTTTGGAGCTCCTCACACCCAATAGCTAGCTCAAGAACACAGATATACAATCCACCAAAGCAGGAGTAGGGTTTTACGCATCCTCGTGGCCCGAACCTGGATAAACGAACCGTGTGCTACCTGTTAGATCCGCTCTTCTCACGACCCCGCACCCCGCTAACCATAGTAGGGATTCTTGTGATCCCATAGGTGTCGTTCCCACCGACATCTTTGGCGCGCCAGGTAGGGGGCGCAGTTGTGAGAATCGGCTTTAGCAGTTAGTTCGGCGCTTCTTCATTGTCATGGCACCCAAGAAGAAGACGACGGTGGTGGTTGGCCAGTCCGAAGCCGGACAGCCCGTCCCGACGCGGGCGAGCAGCGGACCGGTCGCAGAAAGGACCTAGGGTGCTGCTCGCAAAAACCAACACCATCCCAGCAGCCGGAGTTTGGGAGGCGGCGATGTTTGTGTGCCTGGTAACGGGCCACACATCGCCAAATCCAAAGGCGGGTCCAAGCCCTTCGCGGGTGGAGCAGGGCCTTCCAAGGTCATCACTGCCCCGCCCGAAGGCGACGCAAGGGCCTCCATGACTCCCACGCCGGCTCCAACAGCGCGCTCCTCCCAGGCAGCGCACGACGAACGGTGTAATCACAACGAAGATCCCGGGCGTCACCGCGGGAAGATCCCCGAGCGCCACTCCTGGGGCGTAGAAGACCTGCCCAATCGCCGAGGCACTGGTGAAAGCGATATGCGACCGCGGGGTCGTGATAGAGCTCCTTCTGACATGGTCAGAAGTTGAAGTGCGTCGCGATCCGTGCAGGTTTCGCTGCTGCCGACGTCGGCAGAGGCCCTGGCGCGCGCAGTTGCTCCTCGATTTTCCTCCCACTATGGGGAAACTTGATGAATGGAGAGCCACTATCCGAAGCCTTGTTGCGGTGGCCAACAAAGACGAACCAAGTCCGGTGAGGCCCCCGGGTCGATGCTCCGATGCAGTCCCGCGGACCAGTGACGGAAAAGCCGGCGGCGCCGCGACCATGGTGCATTCACCTCTTCCCCATCTGGTACCGCGGACGCCGACGTGTCGCGACGTCGCAGGCGACGACATCTTCATAGCATCGTCTGACCCACGGACCCACTGTGACCAGCGCCAAGTTCTTCGGGAACGAGCCCATGAAGACGCTCGAACCACTATCGAGCGCCGGCGTGGAGCGCGCCACCAGTCAGACAGGCGAGCAGGGCCTGCTGTGAACCACCCAGCCCCGGAGAGCCCTGGAGGCCTACCTTACGAGATAGGTTGTCCGGCTTTTACCCGTGAGCTGCGGGAGTTCCAGTGGCCCACTCATCGCACCTTTAAACCTGACGTTGGCGAAAAGTACAATGGCAAGACTCACCCGTCTGAGTTCCTCAGCATCTACACCATCGCGATGCAAGCCGCCGGAGCCCACGACGATAAGGTGCTTGCGAATTACTTTCCATTGGCTCTTAAACCCAACGCCATGTCGTGGTTGATGCACTTGCCAGTAGACTCTATTTCCTCCTGGTTGGATTTGTGCCATGAGTTTGTGGGCGCCTTTACTGGGGGTCACCAAGCCATGGCCAAGCAAGCAACCTGCATGTCATTCCCCAGAAGGGAGGCGAGAGTCTGTGCAAGTATATACAGAGGTTCAGCCGGGTACAGTACAATGTCCCTGATGTTCACCCTGCCGCCATCATCAGCGCGTTCCATCAGAACGTGCGTAACCGCAAGATGCGCGAAGAACTGGCAATGAACAAGGTGAAAGATGTGGCAGAACTCTATGTTCTTGCTGACAAATGTGCCCCAGCTGAAGAGGGAAGGAAGTAACTCGGCGAAGATGCCGGCGTGGAAACCGACTCCTGAGATGAGGATACTGCCGCCCCGGCGAAGAAATGCCGGCGCCGCAACAGGAAGCGCAAAGGTAAAGTTGTGCTTGCCGTCGAGGGATCTGGCGACTCCGACTCCGCCAAGAAAACCAAGGCAGATGACCCCGGCAAGGAAATTGCCGGATGTGTCGCCTGCCGGGCCTTGGCGGCTTGCGAGAAGCCAGGAAACTCCGACAATACTGCATCCATCGCACCAAAGGCCATGATCTCCAGAACCGCCGACAGGTTGAGCTCCTTGCTGAGAAGCAGAGGGCTGAATATGGGAGGCGGGACAAGGAGAAAGGCCAGGACGGTGCTGAGGGGTCCAGCAAGAAGCGTGACAGCCAGGCGGGCCGTCACGGCAAAGATAAACAGCGGGAGAGGCCCGCCCGGGGCCGTGACAAAAAGCCAGAAGACGATGATCACGAAGAGGACGATGAGTATGGTGACCAATAATTTCAGAAAGCTACAGAGGCCATGTGTGTCGATGGCGGCGCCTCGCTGCATACCTTTCACCGCCAGCTTAAATAGTGGGCGCGTGAGATTAGAGCGGTGGAACCGTCGTTTGATGCCCGAAGGCCGTTGAAGTGGTCCAGCACACCTATCATTTTTGACACTGAGGATCACCCTGATCGCATTACTGTCGTCGGGTGCTTGCCATTGTTGGTTTCACCAACAATAGGCAACCTCAAGGTGACAAAGATGCTAGTTGATGGCGGGGCCGGTCTGAACTTAATCTCACCTGCCGTGATCGAGAAATTGCAGATTCCTGATGAAGACCTCGAAGAGACGGGCACGTTTCAGGGGGTCAACCCGGGAATAAGTCAACCAAAGGGAAAGGTCACGTTGCCCGTGACTTTTGGGAGCGATCTGAACTACAGGACAGAAAGGATTGTGTTCGACGTTGCCAAGATCCCCTTGCCCTACAACGGGATCCTTGGCCGCCCAGTGCTGGCCAAGTTCATGGCGGCGTCACATTACGCCTACAACACCCTGAAGATGTCGGGGCCTGTGGCGATCATTACCGTCCCGTCAGACAAGAAGGATTCGCTAATTTGCGCCGACCAACTCTACCAACAAGCAGTTGCAGCAGCCGCCATTGCTAAGGCGCTGGCTCCTGCCGTTGGAGCCCCGGGAAGGCAAAAGAAGAAGACCGGTGAGACCTCAGGCACCCACTCCGGCAAGCGCACCTCTTCGGAGTGTAGCGCTCCTGTCGAGGACGTGCCAGAGAGCTCCGCCGACAGAAACAAGAAGTCTAAGGCCACACCGCCAGGAACCAAGAAGGTTTCTGTCAAGGAGGATGGCACGGGAGGAGTTTTTACCATAAGCTCCACCCTTGACGACAAATAGGAAGACGCGCTCGTCACCTTCCTGCAGGCGAATGTCGACGTGTTTGCATGGCAAGCATCCGAGATCCCCGGTGTTCCCAGGGAGGTGATTGAGCACCACCTTGCTGTCTGTCCTCATGCGCGGTCCATCAAGCAGAAGGTCAGAAACCAAGCTTTGGAACGACAAGAGTTCATCACACAGGAGATCCAGAAACTAGAAGCAGCGGGTTTGGTAAGAGGAGTGCTCCATCCAACGTGGTTGGCCAATCTGGTGGTAGTGCGCAAGGCAAATGGGAAGTTGAGGCTGTGTATTGATTACACAGATATTAATAAGGCTTGTCCAAAAGACCCCTTCCCATTGCCGTGCATTGACCAGATTGTTGACTCCACAGCTGGGTGTGATCTGTTGTCATTCCTCGATGCCTACTCCGGCTACCACCAGATCTTCATGACAAGGGAAGATGAAGAGAAAATGGCATTCATCACCCCATGTGGTACGTATTGCTTTATATGGATGCCTTTTGGGTTGAAGAGTGCTGGTTCAACGTTTGCAAGGGTGGTCCAGATTGGTTTTGAACCCCAGCTCCATAGAAATATGGAAGCTTATATGGATGATATAGTGGTCAAAACCAAGAACAGGGCAACCCTCATATCAGATCTACAAGAAACATTTGCAAACCTACGCAAGATCAATCTCAAGCTGAACCCTGAGAAGTGCGTCTTCGGCGTCCCATCTAGCAAGCTTCTCGGGTTCTTTGTGTCACAGTGTGGGATAGCTCCAGCATGGGCACAACATACCGTCCGATTCCTCCAAACAGGGGAACTTCCTGAGGAGCAGGAAGAAGCAGAAAAAGTGGCCCGTCGCTCTACTATGTACCAGTTCGTCGATGACGTCCTGTACAGAAAGAGGCCGAACAGCATGAAATTGAAGTGTATCCCTCGGGAGGAAGGACTGGGGCTGTTGGCGGAGATAGATGGAGGCATATGTGGATCCCAAATCGGGTCAAGTGCCCTTGCCGGCAAAGCGTTTTGGCAAGGCTTCTTCTGGCCCACCGCCCTCCAGGATGCGACGACACTAGTCACCAGGTGTGAAGCGTGTCAGTTCCATTCAAAGAAGCTTCGTCAGCCAGCTCAAGCCCTTCAAACCATTCCTCTCTCCTGGCCTTTCTCGGTCTGGGGGCTCGACATATTGGGCCCTTTCCCCCGCGCTGTCGGGGGCTTTGAGTACTTGTACGTTGCAATGGACAAGTTCACAAAGTGGCCAGAAGTGGAAGCAGTGAGGAATGTCACACCACAGTCAGCCGTCAAGTTCTTCAAAGGACTCGTGTGCCGTTTTGGTGTACCCAATAGGGTTATCACCGACAAGGGCACGCAGTTCACAAGCCACACCTTCGCGCAATATATTCAAGACCTCGGCAGCAAGGTCTGTTTCGGTTCCGTTGCTCACCCACGAAGCAATGGTCAAGCTGAGAGGGAAAATGCTGAAGTACTGCGAGGACCGAGGACAAAGACCTTTGACAGACTGCGCAAGAGTGGAAGGCGCTGGATTGATGAATTGCTGGCGGTTCTTTGGTCAATCAGAACGACACCAAATCGAGCCACTGGCCAGACACCCTTTGCCCTGGTATACGGGGCAGAAGCAGTTCTCCCCACGGAAGTCATATACGGGTCACCTCGAGCAGTTCTCCCCTGGTATGCGCGGCAAGATGACGCAACGCTCCTTGAGGAAGATCGTCTTCGGGCGACTGTGAGAGCAGCGCGCTACCAGCAAGCCTTGCGCCGCTACCATAGCCGCAAGGTTCATGCCCGAAGCTTTGAGGAAGGCAACCTTGTCCTTCGGCGCATTTAATCGCCAACAATTCCAACAAGGTGACGCCAAAGTGGGAAGGCCCTTATCGGGTAATACGAGTCACCAGGCCCGGCGCAGTCCACCTGGAGACCGAAGATGCCGTTCCGGTGAGTAATTCCTGGAACATTGAGCATCTTCGCAAGTTTTACCCGTGAGGCGCAGCTTGTCGGGCCCCCGGCAAGCCACCTTTGTACGAGCCTTGCCAATGACGCATGTAACCCTCTGTACAAAGCCAGGCGCATACCCTGAGCATATGTAAATGAACCGCTGGCGCCCTAAGTTATAGCATGCATGCTAGGTCGAGTCTCGTCCTTGGTTAGGGTTGGTAGTGCTTAGCGGAGACTAACCCCTAGCTTAGAGGTCAAGTGTGCGTCTCTTTGTCTTTCTTTTGTCTTCTTTGGTTCACAGGACACACAGATATCTGTGCCGAACCACTTGGGAAAAAAAAAGAGGAACAGACCAGCATCTAGCCCCCGGCAAGCCAGTATTGCCGGGGGCTGCAAGAGCAAAGATTCACCCGCGGCGAACCAGGGTTGCCGGGGACTGCAGCTTCAGATAAGTTCTTCATCCCTTATCATGCATTCCATTATGGACTGAGGTATGTGAAACCTCGTTTTCCCCTAAGCTACCGTGCTCCCATAACTCTAGGCCCTAGGGCTCGTTCCTGGGACCAAGTTTGGTCGTACTCACAGCAGTGAAAGGATGAAACAAGGAGCCTGAACCCGCCTCATCCCTGCCTCCGCCAAAGGCGTGAGGAAGATTGAGCAAAGTGGGGAGACGGCAAGGCCTGTTGCCAGGCAAGGAAATGTTTATCTTGAAGATATCAAGGATTTACTCCTTGGTGTGGGTTCCACCCGCAAACAAATGACCCAGCAAGCATCCCTTTTTCATTAAAAACATTCCACTCAGGTACAGTCCATAGGGAATGAAAAACATGAATGATGGGATTACAAGTTTTAAATTCAACAAGGGCCTGAAGGCTTACAAACTAAAAAGAGATAAGGTGCCCGTAATCCCTTTCTTGTCCCTATCCTCAGGAGGCAGGTCAAGGAGGCAAAAGGGACAAAAGGAGCGCCTAGGCGAGCTAAGGGTAGCAGAAGACACCAAGAGAACATCTTGGTGGCCGTCCAAAGGCTGGATGGTGATGGTGGCGCCGGAAGGAGAGCTCGAAGACGAGGCGGCAGGACGTCAGCATGCGTCGAAGGCGTCGGTGCCCACGTACTCCGACTTGACGGCCTTGCCGCCCGCCCTCTTCCTCTTCCGCTGCCTCCCAACGCCAGCCGCCCAAGGAGACGACCCCGAGAAGTTCAGGGAGTCGGCGACACGGATGATGGGGTCACCGGTGCCACACGGAGCGGCACCCGACGCCTAATCGGACCCGTCATCCTGCCGCCTACTACCCTCGTCGTTGTTGCCGCTGTCCTCCTCGTCACTCCCGCCCGAGGAGGAGTCTTCACTATCAGAAGAGCTCTCCATGCAGCACCTTGCACGGGTCCCAAAGCACCTGAAGACCTTGACGGAGAGAAGGCCACCCTCCATCAGCTTAAAATGGAGAGTGAGCCCCTCCTTCAAGCGGTGGATATGAGCAAATGACTTCCATCCCCTACAAAGATTCATCACGTGAGGGGCGGGGAAGTCGACGCGGACCAGCGTGCCAGTGATCCCGCAACCCCCATGTGCAGCCGCAACGATTCCGGCGGATCTAGCTCCATCTCCCGCGCAAATGGAGTCAAGAGACGAAGGCGATGGCGCGGCGGCCGGCGCAGCCTGACGAAGAACTCACAAGGGTCATCCCCAACATGGCCCTCCATTGGAAGAGGAGCTGCTGGCGGAGGCGAGGCCGGCGCGCCGCCCCGTCCTCCTCTTCCCCGAGCGCCCCGGCCTCGCCCCCTCCCCCTTCCCCTCGCGGCTGGCTCTGCCACCGCAGGCGCAGGAGAAGGAGGGATGCGTTGTCGAGCGGCGACCCTCGCGCCACTGTTGAAGGACCGGGATTCCCTCTCTCCATGACGGATGGAAGGGAGGAGCAGAAGCTGAAGGAAGAAGAAGATGAAAGAATGTGGGACGCCATCCCCCCCTCCCGCTCTTTATAAAGGATCGGGGTTGGGGCTCAGCCGTCCCGCTCGACCAATCAAGATACGAAAGGCGCAGGGAGCCAGGACCGACCCGCCGCACCAACCGGCGACGACCCGGTTTCCCGCCTCCATTGTTTGCCACCCCAGGCGCATGGGAGACACGTGGCGGACGTGCAGAACCGAGGGGACGGGTGAGATGACCACTCCCCCACCCCGTGATCGTGGGGAGTGGACGCCTTGAAGATCGCGTCTCAGCCCCATTCAGTAAATGGGCTGCGCCTCCACGCCTCCCTCTGTTTATGGGGAAGGCGCGAACCGCCCCTTTACTATGATGTGACGCATGCCTGCGGGAACCAACCCCACGCATGCTGCCCATGTCACGCGCACCTCCCCACGCCGCTCCACGCGCGGGAGTCGTGGGAAGCGCAGCGCGGGAAGAATCTTACCGCGGTAAGAACCGCCCCGCCTGCCCGCGCACCGTTTTTGGGCCTAGCCCAACAACGTGTTGCGCTTATGTGTGGACCAGGCCCGGGGGCTCCTGTCGGTGTACAAAAAGAGGGGTACACTTTTTGTACCCCTATAACTGTGCACAGGAAGTCTAAGCCACGGGCACCACCACACCAAGCAAGGCAAGGGAGGTGAGCCAAGGTAAGACCGAAGCTCAAGAGAACTACGACGCCAAGGCCAAGACCACGAAGAGCAAAGGGGACGAAGCAGACTCCCCCGGCAAGATCCTTGCCGGCAGACAATTCTAGCAGCCTCGGCAAGACCCTTGCTGCAGCGACTCGTCCCGTGCCTACGGAGCAAATCACCCTTGAGTTCACTGCCCCCAAAGGGCAAGGATTCGGGAGACATCCCCGTGGCGGCTTGCAGATCTTCGTGAAGACATTCAAGATCGGATACGCACTAAGGAGACGACAACCCTTGGTGGGATCCCAGTCGAGGAAGACCACAAGGCCCTCGGCAGGCGCCTTGCCGGGGATGACAGCAGGCGCCTCGGCAAGACCCTTGCCGGGGCCCCAGAGAGGCCCTTAACAAGGACACCCGCAGGGCCACCATCAGGCCCACGCCGACTAAACCTCCACCACCGCATGCATGCAGCTGCCGCCCCAACCAGTTGGGCAGGCACCTGCGTGGCGGCATGCAGATCTTCATGAAGACCCACCATTGCGCCACCTCAGCTGCCTGCCTACCTACGTGGCATCTTAGGCATCGCTGGCCAGGGCGCGTGTCGACATAAGAAGGAGCGGCGACGGACGAGACAGATCTCTCCCCCGTCCCCGATAAAGCAAGGACACCTAAGCAAGACGCATTAAATGCGCCTTGTCATGTAATGCGAGGGATAACCTCGCATCACTGTACCCTTTCCACCTCCTGTGTGCCACTTTGGCAACCCCTTTTTCTATAAAAGGAGGCCCGAGGCGACCAGGAGAAGGATTCGGCTTTTTGGAGGTCCTAACGCCCCATAGCTAGCTCAAGAACACAAATATACAATCCACCAAAGCAGGAGTAGAGTTTTACGCATCCTCGCGGCCCGAACCTGGATAAACGAACTATGTGCTACCAGTTAGATCCGCTCTACTCATGACCCCGCTCCCCGCTAACCACAGTAGGGATTTTTGTGATCCCATAGGTGTCGTTCCCACCGACAAATACCTACACGGGTTAGTCCCACAAGGAACAAACAAGGATATCCATAGACATAAATTTATGCACACACAAGATGATGTCTATGAAAGCTTTTAGGTTACCTTGTCCCTTGTGTTACCAACAAGAGGGTTTGTGACTCCTTGAACTAGTGCAAGATGTGGAAGTTGATTGCACTTGTTCTTGCCAAGATGATAAGAGTGAAGTATGTTGGCGGAGTCACCCTCAAGAACTCTCTAGTTCTTCTTCTTTGGGATCCACACCATCTTGATGGGAATCCTCGGTGTTGTAGTTGTACTTGATGAAGTGGAACTTGAAGTAGTCTTGGGAACCCATTTGACCAAGGCCTTAGGAGCTTCTTCAAATGCATCAATTTCCTCTTGAAGCTTGTCCTTGCCTTTTTGCTTGTGGTCTTGTGGTGGAAGATCATCTTGAGCTTGTGTCCCTTTGAAAGAAGTAGGATCATACTTCTCTTGTTGAGGAACAAACTTCGTCTTGGGGTATTGATCTTCTTCCCACTCAACTCCATTGGCATTGAACTTTCGTTCAAAACCAACACCTTGATTCTTCCAGTGCATTCCTTGCTTGCGCACAATTTCCTCGAATTGCTTACTCCTGGCAAGGCTTTTGTACATTCCTTTCTCTATAATTCCCTTCAATAAGCTATTTTGTTGCTCAAGTGTAACTTGGCTAAGAGAATCATTAGTGGAATCAAGAGAACTACTAGAAGCAACAATATTGGATTTAGCATGATCATTGTTACTGCTAGAGGAAGAATCTTTCTTGTTCTTGTTACTAGACTTGACTTGAGGCCTGTAAGTGGATAAGAGTAAACGCTTGGCAATGTAAGAAGAACTTTTCTTGCGGAGATCATCATTGATTGCTTTTAAGAACTCATGCTCTTGCTCAAGATTGAGCTTTTCAAAGCATAATTTCTCATGAGCTCTTAAAAGTTCTCGATGATCTTCGAAGATAGTTTCATGAGCTAACTTAAGAGTGTTTAGTTCTTTAGTTAGAGCCTCAATCTTCTCCTTATCATTGTCATTCGTTTTATCTTGATTAGCATGATTAATTGATGTTTCATCATAGTATTCATCACTAGAGTTGTCAACAAGCAAATCATCACCTAACAAGTCATCTTCATCACTATTGAAATCAACATACTCGGGGTGTGATACCTTTGGGCCTTTAGCCATGAAGCATGTTCCAACTCCTTCATTTGGTGAGTCAAATATGTCGTAGGAGTTGGTTGTCACCAGTGCTAGACCGGCAACACCTTCATCTTGAGTATATTGGGAGTTGGAGTGATAGCTTCTTCGGAGTGGTTGTCGGAGTCGGAGCCGGATACCCATTCACCAACATGAGCTTGATGTCTTCGTTTGGTGTAGCTCCTTGATGACTTGTACTTTCTTTCCGAATCCTTGCTTCTGCGTGAGGGTCTTCATTCATAACGATCATCTCTACTCCTTCTTTCTCTAGATGGTGATTCTTCTTTTCTACTTCTTCTCTTGGGAGAATCTTCCCTTCTCTTGTAGGGGGCCGTACACTCATTGAAATAGTGTCCGAGCCTTCCACAATTGTAGCAGTTTCGCTCTCGACTAGAAGATCTTTTGTCATTGTAGGACCTTGACTTGGAGCTTCTCTCTTTGCTTCTACTCTTGTAGAACTTGTTGAAGTTCTTCACCATTGAGCTCAATTCTTCATTGAAAGTTTGTTTCTCACTCGATGATGTGGGGGCTTCACATGAGGCTTTGTAAGCACCACTTGATTTGTTGTGAAGTTCCTCTTTATCCTTGAGTGACATCTCATGAGCAACAATTCTTCCGATGACTTCCGTTGGCTTGAGATCTTTGTAATTTGGCATCATTTGGATCAATGTGCACATGGTATCATATTTTCCATCCAAGGCTGTTAGGATCTTCTTGATGATGAATCTATCGGTCATCTCTTCACTCCCTAAGCCGACAATCTCATTTATGATAAGAGCAAGCCTAGAGTACATTTCAGCGACACCTTCACCATCCTTCATTTTGAACTTGTCAAGTTGACTTTGAAGCACATCCAATTTGGATTCCTTGACGGAGTTGGTACCTTCGTGCATATCTATCAAAGTATCCAAAATTTCCTTTGCATTCTCAAGACGGCTGATTTTGTTGAATTCTTCGGGGCACAATCCGTTGAAGAGGATATCAAAAGCTTGAGCGTTGTATTGCAGCATTTTCATCTCTTCCGCGGTGGCTTCATGGTTCGGTTCTTTCTCGTCAAAGAATTCACCTTGCAAGCCAATACACACAATAGCCCAAACGGCGGGGTTATGTCCAAGAATATGCATTTTCAGCTTATGCTTCCAACTAGCAAAATTAGTGCCATCAAAGTAAGGACCTCTACGGTGAAAATTTCCCTCACTAGACGCCATACTCTCCTAGGTTGTGAAACCAAGGCTATGACCGCCAAAACCTATGGAAATCAAAGCAAATGGAGACCAGAGCTCTAATACCACTTGTAGGATCGAAAGTATGTCTAGAGGGGGGATTAGAGTACTTGACCAAATAAAAATCTAGCCTTTTCCCAAATTTAGTTCTTGGCAGATTTTAGCTATCTTAGCACAAGTCAAGCAATCTCCACACAATTCAAGCAAGCATGCAAAAGAGTATATGAGCAGCGAAAAGTAAAGCATGCAACTTGCAAGAATGTAAAGGGAAGGGTTTGGAGGATTCAAACACAATTGGAGACACGGATGTTTTTGTCGTGGTTCCGATAGGTGGTGCTATCGTACATCCACGTTGATGGAGACTTCAACCCACGGAGGGTAACGGTTGCGCGAGTCCACGGAGGGCTCCACCCACGAAGGGTCCATGAAGAAGCAACCTTGTCTATTCCATCACGGCCGTCGCCCATGAAGGACTTGCCTCACTAGCGGTAGATCTTACCGAAGTAGGCGATCTCCTTGCCCTTACAAACTCCTTGGTTAAACTCAACAATCTTGTCAGAGGCTCCCAAGTGACACCTAGCCAATCTAGGAGACACCACTCTCCAAGAAGTAACAAATGGTGTGTTGATGATGAACTCCTTGCTCTTGTGCTTCAAATGATAGTCTCCCCAACACTCAACTCTCTCTCACAGGATTTGGATTTGGTGGAAAGAAGATTTGAGTGGAAAGCAACTTGGGAAGGCTAGAGATCAAGAATCATATGGTTGGAATGGAATATCTTGACCTCAACACAAGTGTAGGTGGTTCTCTCTCAGAAAATGTGTATTGGACGTGTAGGTATGTTCTGATGGCTCTCTTCACAAATGAAGAGTGGGCGGAGGGGTATATATAGCCTCCACACAAAATCTAACCGTTACACACAATTTGCCAAACTCGGTGGGACCGAATGGTGAAACTCGGTCGGACCGATTCAACAAACCTAGTGACTGTTAGGATTTTTGATGGGACTGAGATGCAACTCGGTAGGACCGATATGGTTAGGGTTAGGGCATAACGTAATCTCGGTGTGACCGATTACACAAACTCGGTGGGACCGATTTTGGTAATAAGCTAACCAGAGAGTTAGTCAGGTAAACTCGGTGGGACCGATTCGCTCATCTCGGTGAGACCGAAATGTTACAAAAGGGAAACAGAGAGTTTACATTGCAATCTCGGTGGGACCGATCGCTCATCTCGGTAAGACCGAAACATTACAAAGGGAAACAGAGATATTACAATCCCATCTCGGTGAGACCGAGATCCCTATCGGTGAGACCGATTTGCCTAGGGTTTGTGGCAGTAGCTATGACATTTGAAACTCGGTGGCACTGGATAGAAAGAATCGGTGGGGCCGAGTTTGACTTTTGGTTTAGGTCATATGTGGATGTGGGAAGGTAGTTGAGGATTTTGGAGCATATCACTAAGCATTTTGACCAAGCAAGCCATTAAGCAACACCTCATCCCTCATTGATAGTATTGGATTTTCCTATAGACTCAATGTGATCTTGGATCACTAAAATATAAAATGTAGACTCTTGAGCTTCAAGCTTGAGCCAAACTTTTTGTCCTTAGAATTTCGAGGGATCCACTTTCCTCATCCATGCCATGCCATTCATTGAGCTTTTCCTGAAATATTAATCTTGGAATAATGTTAGCTCAATGAGCTATATGTTGTTAGGAATTACCAAAACCACCCAGGGATAGTTGCACTTTCAGTTTTCCCTCTATCGCAAACACCTTGATCTGGCTGACCGTTTCTTTTGTTCTGCCTAATCACAAACAGTTAATCCGAATGAACTGTATGCCTTATATCGCACACACCTTCATCTGGTTGCCCGTTTATGTTCCTCTGCCTCATCGCAAACAGTTCATTGAACTGAACCATATGCCCTGCATCGCACACGCAACTAAAATCTGAACCTTGTTTGATGCATCTGCCTTTGCAATTGTTTTGCACCTTTTTTGACGGCTTTTACATCAACATTTGTGATTATTTGTAGCGACCCGACCCGAATGGATCAAGTGCTCTGTGCTCAGGTGTCATCCCTGGATCAGTAATGCTGACACCACACAGTACATCAAAGGATTTATAGCAGAGTGGCAATCACACACTTATTACATCGTTATCTCAAAGAGAACTTATTACAATAAATATGGCTTAAGGCCATCTAATAACGATAACAGCGGAAGACTCGGAAGATAAATGGGTCCATCAACTCCAACGGCATCACTGAGTATAGGGCCATGACCTAAAAGCACCTTACTCGTCATCTGAAAAGTCTGCAACATGAGAAGTTGCAGCCCGAAAACGGGTCAGCACATGGAATATGCTGGCAATGTAACACATAGGAGTAATGGAATGAAACAGCTATTCTATATGCATATATTGCTGGTGGAAGCTCTATGGTTACAGTTTTGCGTAAAGCCAGTTTTTCCCTACTGCAAATGAATAAATTTATTTAACTATCATGGTAGTTGTTAAACATCGAGAATGGTTGACAGCATTCCGATCCCAATTAAGTGAATAGTTAAAACCCAACAACATTAATTAGAAGTAACATGTTGAGATTCACAAGATATTCAAGTACTAGATACTCAAGTTGTCCATAACCGGGGACACGGCTAATCATGATTAGTTTGTACACTCTGCAGAGGTTTGCGCACTTTTCCCCACATGACTCGATTGCCTCCGTTTGTTTTCTCGCATTACATGGTGTTTGAGAAACGGATGACCGAGACATAGTCTTTCAGAAGCTCTAGCACCTTACATGTGGGGTAGACCATACCACCTACAACCCCTACATCTGCTAGTCCACCCCGTATGATGAGGACATGACTACCTTGGATACGACCAAAAATATTGCATACATGCATATTTGTCAAGTGATTTCTAATGCAAACTATTCAATAATCTATTTATGTTATCCAGAACAAAAATACTTCACACACTTTTGTGTTTTGTCTAATTGCAGGTGTATGGGACATTTGTACAATCCACATATAAAGATAAGGGAAAAGGAGAAGTTTAGGTTGTGTTCAAAAAGTCCTCTCACGTTACTTTTGAGGCAAGAGAAGATAGAGTCCAAGTCTCTCACGTTCTGGATTCAGATTCGGACTGCACAGACATACCTGACTCAAAATGCCAACAACTTTTTCATACGGGCTCCGAATTGGGTGATTCTTTTTTTGTTGGAAACTAGATTTCGTTCTCTTTCCAACCCAATTATATTCACCTTCAAATTCGTCCGGAGCGTTGAGTTACGGACGAAACAATCTGACATTGAAGCAGAATCCGAGTCAAACTACAAGCCCAAAGGTGTTGCATCATCTCCACTTGGGTCCATGAGCCTTTTACGACCTAGGGTTAGTTTTAGGCTGCCTTGGGACGTCCTCCCACCTCCTTGGCCTCCACCCCTTGCTCCTATATAAGTAGATCCATCTACTAGCTTTTTCCTTGGGATTTGTTTAGTTAAAAGTTAGCCATTGCAACTTCGTGTACTTCGTTTGTGTCCAACGACCAGACCAAGACCGCTTACGGATCCCCACCATTATCAATACCTCATATATATTTGCAATATTCAAATTGCTTTATCATATTCTTGCTCGTTCTTCGATTGCTTGTAGGAATAGACCTTCGTGGTCAGGCTGACCGTGCTTCCGGCATCGTCAGTAACCTCAGGAGATTGGTTTAGCGATTGCGAAGGCGCAACGTCGTGCACGTTTGTAGTCGGATCGTCAAAGTCATCTCCACCAAATCGATAGTTATCATCTCATCGAAACATCGGGACCCTCGCCTCTATCAAGTGGTATCAGTTTTCAGGTTGCTCGGTGAGAATTTCCAGTTTTCCTAGATTAGATTTATTTTCTTACCTATTGTCCAAGAAAAAGCCACAAAAAAGAGTTAGATCTATTCATCCTTGGTCCAAGCCAGTCCGAGCCTTTGCAATTTTCTTTTCATTGCTTGCATAGTTGAATTATCGGTTGCATCGTCGTGTCGAGTTGCTGGTCTTAGTGTCTAGTTCGTTTAGAGTTTTGAGTTCTGTTCACATTAGTCACGCCACCGCTGCATCATTATCTCTTCCGCTGTCCACCACCCATCCATCAATTTCCACCACGTTCTACCCACCATTCATTGTCATAATAATAGTTGAGATCATTCACATCTTCACTTGATCCAATCTGCATCTTATCTAGTTTGTTTTGAACGAGAGAAAAAAAAAGAGAAAAAAAAGTCGGAGAAAAAAAAGGAGAGAAAGAAAAAAAGTGTGAGGAAAAAAAAGAGAGATGAAAAAAAAACAAAATTCGGATCTTTTTAAACTCAATCTCGTAGTTGAATTCGGATTGGAATCTGTTTTGTGCACTCTTCAGTAAAACAGGCATAACTTCCTCATACGAAGTCCGTTTTACCTCCGCGAGTACTCAAACGAAAGCTAGCAACGAGCCGCATCTAAATAGTTTAAGAAGCTATTTCAATATTTGGCACCTCAAAATCGGCTTCTAAATAGGTCTTTTTGCCCTCCGAAGTTCATGAACACAGCTTATTCCAGTTTTTCAGGACAGTTTTCGAATTTTTTGACTCCTCATATCAACTCGGAATTGAGTGATTCCTTTTGTGTTTGAAAGCTTGAGTCAATACCATTCTTGAAAAAAAAATCGGCACAAACTTTTTCAGAGGAAAGTTGGAGACAAAGTTGTTGATATATCCTGCTTGGCTGTTGTTTCACATCATTATCTTTACTGCCGTTGTGATCTTCACTTATATCTTGCTGTCCAGAGCTACTTAGTATCCTTCATTGATGCTAATTGTGCTACGACGTGACCTCATTAGTGTTCTAGGCTCGCGTCTCTAGTTCGGTCTAGCCTAGGACCAGCATAGTACCATCGTTGAGCGTTTATTCAACATCGCATCTCTGAATTGATTATTGCTAATCTTTTGCTACCATATATAGCCAACCCAGCTCCACATATTTCTACAGCGTGTATATGCATGTTCCCCTGGCAATCGCTTTACACAATCTTCGGAGTTATTTGACACCACTAGTTGCCTCTCACCACCTGCTGCATGGTAAGAACTTGTAAGATATTGATATTTGCTTTACTGTGAACACTTTACAACCACATCCTAGTAGTTCATAGGAACATTATTATCGAATTTTGGTTCTTGTTTCTACTAATCATGACAGGTTCCAGAGATAGAAGTTCTTGGACGACGGACACATCTTCACCATCGCGAGAGTTGGGACAACACACACAAGCATATTGTCAGGTTATCTCTTTACCATCATTTGAGGGTAGATTTAATCCTGCTATTTATCTAGCTTGGGAGCTTGAAGTAGAACAAGTTTTTAGTCACCATGATTTTTCTGAACTTGAGAGAGTACAAGCTACCATTAGAGCATTTACTGGTTTTGCTTCTATTTGGTGGAGTGTACATTGTAAGAAAAACATTGATAACCAACCCACAACTTGGAAAGTTTTGAAAGCTGTAATGAGACAACAATTTTTTCCTCCTTACTATCGTCGTGAATTGCGTCGCAAATTGGAGAAATTAAAACAAGGCAGTAACACTATTCATGCTTACTACCAAGAGTTCAAATCTTATATGCATCATTGTGACATAGAAGAATGTGAGGATGATACAATGAATAGATTTTTTGGTGGTTTGAACCATGATATTCAGGCAAGATTTCAGTATATCTCTCGTTGCATTACTGGTATGTATGTCCGTGCTTGTACCTTTGAGAGACAGATACAGGAGGATGCATTGGGTGACTACAACAACTACTATTCCAGTTCATGCTCACCATCGCCGGTTGGTTACTCCACTATTGCACCTACTAGAGCAGCCCCACCTCGGATTGTGAGCGCAATATCATCTCAAGAGTGTGGTACATTGTCAACGTCCGTACCTACATCAGCTACATCTCTGCGAGGTAACAGTAAAGGTATTGATGATATAACTTCACATGAGAATGAAGCATGCCTAGTTAACTTGAATGCATCATGTGTTGAGTTACCTGTTGATTTGAGCACACCACCTATTTTAGAGACTCTTGTTACTGTCATGAATGCGTCATGTGATCAAACAACTGAAATATCAACAATTTTGAGTGCACCCATTGAATTAACTGTTGATGCAAAAGAACCAATGTTTAATCATTTTGATATGACCTCTAATCTTGATGATGATTCTGTGTCCAATGACTTATTGCATGTTTGCTTATTTAAGCATGTTGTAGCATGTAAATTTGATGCAAGTAAGGTTTATTCACCAAAGTTGGGATGGTTTAATGATGAACATTGCGAATCTTTTGAAATGAATAAGAGCTTCACTTATATGTGCAAACTGAGTTCTAATATTTTCATGCCTTCTACTTCTTGTGATAATTTTTTGGCTTTAGTTTTTATGAACTATGAAAGTTACTCATGTATACATGTGTCATACGTGCAAAAATCAAAGGATGTTAAACTGGATGACATATACATATACAACATGTACACCTTGTCTCTTTTGTTAGCCACATTTCAGATTAAGCAACACCGAGGACGGCTTTGTTTTCAAAAAGGGGAGGATGATGAGGACATGACTACCTTGGATACGACCAAAAATATTGCATACATGCATATTTGTCAGGTGATTTCTAATGCAAACTATTCAATAATCTATTTATGTTATCCAGAACAAAAATACTTCACACACTTTTGTGTTTTGTCTAATTGCAGGTGTATGGGACATTTGTACAATCCACATATGAAGGTAAGGGAAAAGGAGAAGTTTAGGTTGTGTTCAAAAAGTCCTCTCACGTTACTTTTGGGGCAAGAGAAGATAGAGTCCAAGTCTCTCACGTTCTGGATTCAGATTCGGACTGCACAGACATACCTGACTCAAAACGCCAACAACTTTTTCATACGGGCTCCGAATTGGGTGATTCTTTTTTTGTTGGAAACTAGATTTCGTGCTCTTTCCAACCCAATTGTATTCACCTTTAAATGCGTCCGGAGCATTGAGTTACAGACAAAACAATCTGACGTTGCAACAGAATCCGAGTCAAACTACAAGCCCAAAGGTGTTGCATCATCTCCACTTGGGCCCATGAGCCTTGTACGACATAGGGTTAGTTTTAGGATGCCTTGGGACGTCCTCCCACCTCCTTGGCCGCCACCCCTTGCTCCTATATAAGTAGATCCATCTAGTAGCTTTTTCCTTGGGATTTGTTTAGCTAAAAGTTAGCCATTGCAACTTCGTGTACTTCGTTTGTGTCCAACGACCAGACCAAGACCGCTTACGGATCCCCACCATTATCAATACCTCATATATATTTGCAATATTCAGATTGCTTTATCATATTCTTGCTCGTTCTTCAATTGCTTGCAGGAATAGACCTTCGTGGTCAGGCTGACCGTGCTTCCGGCATCGTCAGTAACCTTAGGAGGTTGGTTTAGCGATTGCTAAGGCGCAACGTCGTGCACGTTTGTAGTCGGATGGTCAAAGTTGTCTCCACCAAATCGATAGTTATCATCTCATCGAAAGATCGGGACCCTCGCATCTATCACCATAAGAGTTCGCACAACTTAGTCAACTATGCCAGAGCCCATAGTAGCATGTGGCTGCACACGGAAGTTTCTAGCATGAATGATCTTATGATCCCTTTGAGCCTGGGTGGCGGTCCAAAATAAAATAGGCAAGTCCTGA
The DNA here is from genome assembly GCF_018294505.1 of Triticum aestivum. Classification (NCBI taxonomy): domain Eukaryota; kingdom Viridiplantae; phylum Streptophyta; class Magnoliopsida; order Poales; family Poaceae; genus Triticum; species Triticum aestivum. The sequence goes on along the minus strand of NC_057803.1, from coordinate 265,434,069 downwards.
TAGACATCAGGTGCCTCAATCCACCCAGATGTGTGTTTAAGTTGCCACCTTAGATAAACCATTAAAATTATCAACTCACATCTGTCATGGATATCACTCACCCAATCCACGTCTACTAGCATAGCATGGCATAATGAGCAAACGTAGAAGTAACTCCCAAAGGGTTCATAATAATACAGGTGATAGGTACTACCTCATCTACTTCTCATCCCACAGTTTAATTAGATCCTAATCATGCAATGTGAGAGGATTGATCTAATGCAATAAAACATGGGTTGTAGAAAAAGGTATGATCAAAGTGTTACTTGCCTTGCTGATGATCCGCGAGACCTAGGGTTTCGAAGTAACAAGCAGCGCAATCCGGGTGATCTATCACAGACAAACAACAAGCACACAATAAGAACTCATCTAATGCACAGGTAAAACTCGAACAAGAGAATGAACCAGAAAATTCAACTTAAGAACTCCGGTTGCAAAGAAAGAACGAACCGAACGAAGAAACGGAAAACAAAAGGCGGAAGAAAACAACTCGGTTCTAGCAAGTTGAAACTAGGTCAAATTTTACCGGGGCAAAAACTTGTTTAAGTTGATTAGACGGAACGGTGGTTTCGAAACGAAACTCCAGGCGCTTGAATCACCTGATTCCGATAAATGAGCGAGAAGAAAAACTAGAACGAAGATCAGATCTGAGATCGCGATCGCGGAATAAATCCGACGAAAAGAAAGAGACGAACGGTTAAACGAACGGGCGTCATTAACCGGGGAATAATCGGTGATCACGTTCGTTTAGAAGAATGGTCCAAAAGAAGAACAAAAACCGATCTAGGGTTTTCGGAAAAGAAAACTGAAACAAAAAACGAGAGAAAACTGGAACGGTTAAGAAAGAGCCGGAATGGTTTAGAAGAAAAACTGAACCGAGGGGAGAAAAAGAGACGCGGCGCGGGACAACCTCGGCGAGGCTCCGGCGAACTGCGGCGACGGTGGCTATAGGGCGGCAGCGGCGGCTATAGGGCGGCGACAGCGGGTGAGGGGCGCGGGGTGGGGCGCGGCTAAGGAGGGGAGGGGCTTGGGATTGATGTGAGGAGAGGGGGGATTGGGGTGTATTTATATAGGTGGGGGGGATTACTTGGGGTAGGGGGCAAGCAAAAGAGGGAAAACAAAACAAGGAAAGGGGGGGGGCTAACCGGCCTAGAGTCCTTCTGGGACTCGGCCTAGAGCGAGGGAGGCGGCGGCCTGGCGCGCGCGCTGGCTGGGGAGGCGGCCGGCTGGCTGGGCCTTTGGCCCGGCTGGCCTTGGTCCTTTTTTTTAACTGGATTCGCGCGCAGAAAAACAAAAGAAAACTAAACTAAACAAACTCCAAAATTACTAAAGTAGATTTTCTCCGACTCCTAAAAATGAGTCGAACAAAAAGAACTTTACTCCGGACCTAGAATGCAATTTTTGAAAACCCGCATTTTTCCCTATCCAAATAAAAAGCAAACAAAACTCCGGCAAAACCAAAATTTGATTTATTCATTGAATCTTCATTTTTCCTAAATTTGGGAAAGTCATATTATCCCTCTCTCATTATTTTTTATATTGGAAAAATAATTGAAGATGAAATAAAATAAATCAAATGATCCTCTTTTCAAAATTTGAGAAAACTCAAATATGAAAATAACGAAATCTCCAACTCTCTCCGAGGGTCCTTGAGTTGCGTGAAATTTCTAGGATCGGGCAAAATGCAAGAAAATATGACATGCATGATGATCTAATGTATAACATTCCAAATTGAAAATTTGGGATGTTACAAACCTACCCCCTTAAAATGAATCTCGCCCTCGAGATTCGGGTTGGCTAGAAAATAGGTGAGGGTGGTCCTTGAGCAAATCTTCTTCTCTTTTCCCAGGTGGCTTCATCCTCTGAGTGGTGGTTCCACTGAACTTTGCAAAACTTGATAACCTTGTTACGGGTAACTCTGCTGGCATAATCGAGAATCTTGACTGGCTTCTCCTCATACGTTAAGTCGTCCTTCAACTGAATCGCTTCGAGTGGCACGGTATCTCTTAGCGGTACCTCCGCCATCTCGGCGTGACATTTCTTCAGCTGAGAAACATGGAATACATCATGAACTCCTGACAGTCCCTCTGGTAATTCCAACTTATAAGCGACTTCTCCCATACGTTGCAAGATCTTATACGGTCCAACAAAACGCGGTGCTAACTTTCCCTTAACTCCAAAGCGCTTAACTCCTTGAAGTGGGGATACTCGGAGATAAACTCTGTCTCCGATTTCGTAGACTGTCTCCTTGCGTTTAGAATCTGCGTAGCTCTTCTGCCTGGACTGGGCTACCTTGAGCCTCTCGCGAATCAACTTAACTTTCCATTTAGACTCCTTAATCAAATCTGGTCCAAAGAATTGACGGTCTCCAACTTCATCCCATGACAACGGTGTCCTACACCTCCTTCCGTATAAGGCTTCGAAAGGTGCCATCTTCAAACTGGTTTGGTAACTGTTGTTATAAGAAAACTCCACATACGGCAAGTTATCGTCCCAACTAGATCCATAATCTAGTGCACAAGCTCTCAGCATATCTTCCAAAATCTGATTGACTCTCTCGGTCTGTCCATCCGTCTGTGGGTGAAAAGCTGTGCTGAACTCCAGTCTGGTTCCTAAAGTTTCATGCAACTGATTCCAAAACTTTGAAGTAAATTGGGTTCCTCTATCTGATACGATACTCCTCGGAACTCCATGCAAACAAATGATCCTAGTCATGTATATCTTTGCCAACTTAGCACTGGTGTAAGTGGTCTTAACTGGAATAAAATGTGCTACCTTTGTCAAACGATCAACTACTACCCATATCGAGTCATAGCCTGCTTTCGTCCTGGGTAGTCCTGTGATAAAATCCATGCCTATCTTATCCCACTTCCATTCGGGTATCGGCAATGGTTGTAACAATCCTGCTGGCTTCTGATGCTCTGCCTTTACTCTCTGACATACGTCACAAACTGCTACATATGCTGCAATATCCTTCTTCATTCCGGTCCACCAAAATGTTTCCTTCAAATCCAAATACATCTTGGTATTCCCTGGGTGAATCGAATACGGTGAATCATGTGCCTCTTGCAAAATCAACTTCCTGATCTCCGGGTCATTTGGCACATAAACACGGTCCTCAAACCATAGGGTATCGTGCTCATCCTCACGAAATCCCTTTGCTTTTTCTTCGCTCAATTTCTCTTTTATAGCAGCAATCTCCTTGTCAGATTTCTGAGCTTCTCTGATTTTATCCATCAATGTTGACTGAATCTCCAATGATGCTACATAGCCTCTCGGAACTATTTCCAAACATAGCTCACGAAGGTTTTCTGCTAACTCCTTGGGTATTTTCCCCGTCACTAGGGTGTTGACATGGCTCTTACGGCTCAATGCGTCAGCTACTACATTAGCTTTTCCGGGATGGTAATGCAATCTCATGTCATAATCCTTGATGAGCTCCAACCATCTCCTTTGTCTGAGGTTCAACTCCTTCTGCGTGAAAATGTACTTCAAACTCTTGTGATCCGTGTACACCTCACAATGATTTCCAATGAGGAAATGTCTCCACGTTTTCAATGCATGCACTACGGCTGCTAACTCCAAATCATGCGTGGCATAATTCAACTCATGAGGCTTCAGTTGTCGTGAAGCATACGAAACAACTCTCCCTTCCTACATAAGCACTGCTCCAAGTCCTCGGCGTGAAGCGTCGCAATACACCTCATAATCCTTGGTCTGATCTGGCAAAATCAATACTGGTGAGGTAACCAAGCATTTCTTCAATTCCTGGAAACTAGCCTCACATTCCTCAGTCCAATTGAACTTAGTATCCTTCTTCAACAATTCAGTCATAGGCTTTGCAATCTTTGAAAAGTTCTCAATGAACCTCCGGTAGTATCCTGCGAGTCCAAGAAAACTCCGGAGCTCTCCAACTGTCGTTGGCAATTCCCATTCGGTTACGGTCTCAACCTTAGTGGGGTCAACTGCTATACCTTCTCCGGATATAACGTGTCCGAGGAATCCAACTTCCTTAAACCAAAACTCACATTTGCTTAATTTGGTGTATAACTGATGTTCCCTTAGTTTCTCCAAAACCAAGCGCAAATGTTCCTTATGATCCTCTTCATTCTTTGAATAAACCAGGATGTCATCAATGAACACTACGACGAACTTATCAAAAAACTCCATAAACACTTTGTTCATCAGGTTCATAAAATACGCAGGTGCGTTAGTCAATCCAAATGACATAACGGTATACTCATACAGTCCATATCTGCTGGTGAACGCTGTCTTAGGTATGTCCTGCTCTCGAATCTTCAATTGATGGTACCCTGATCGCAAATCGATCTTGGAAAACACCTTAGCTCCTTGCAATCGATCAAACAGATCGTTGATCATTGGCAGTGGGTACTTATTCTTGATGGTTACTTCATTCAATCCCCGATAATCTACAACCATCCTTAATGATCCATCCTTCTTTTCCACTAGAAGTATGGGTGATCCCCAAGGCGAAGAACTTGGGCGAATGTAACCTTTATCCAGTAACTCCTTAATCTGCTTCTTAATTTCCACCAAATCTTTTGCTGGCATCCTATATGGTCTCTTCGATATTGGCCCAGTGCCTGGCAAAAGCTCAATCAAAAACTCAATGTCTCTATCCGGTGGCATGCCTGGCAACTCTTCAGGAAATACATCTGGAAAATCCTTTACCACTGGTACTTCCTCTTGCACAACTCCTGTTAGGCAGTTTACTTGTGTCCTGTTTGGCACATGCCGGGATACATACTTGATCCTTCTTCCTTCTGGTGTGGTAAGCAAAATTGACTTACTAGCACACTCAATATTCCCTTTATACTTTGATAACCAATCCGTGCCTAATATCACATCCAATCCTTGAGATTCCAATACTATTAGGTCTGAGGGAAAAACATAGTTACCAATCCTTAATGGTAACCGATCACACCATAAACTTGCCACATACTCCGCTCCTGGCGAGGTTACTAACATGGGTGACCTAAGGGCTTGGGTTGGTAGGTTATACTTATCCGCAAATCCCCTTGATATGTATGAATGTGATGCACCAGTATCAAAAAGAACGAGTGCGGTAAATGACTTAACCAGAAACTTACCGATTACTGCATCAGGCTGATCTTCAACCTCCTCCACATTAATGTGGTTCACCTGTCCCCTATTGAAAGGGTTCGGCTTCTTCCCAGAGCTTCCATTGCCATTTCCATTCTGGCCTTCGGGAAATTCATTGGCATAATGTCCGGTCTTGGAACACTTGAAACAGGTGACTTGACTCAGGTCTCTCTTGGTTGGGGTCGATGGGATGGTACGGTTCTGGCCGTTGCTTCCTCCATTACCATTCTTGTGGCCATTTTGGTTGTGCGAGCTACCTCCTCCATGGGTATGCTAAAACTGAAATCCCGGTTTTGGGGTAAAACGGAGCTTCTGCTGGGCTCCAGAGTTATACTTCCCCTGTCCATACTTCCTCTTACGGTTCTCAATCTGCTGTTGCTTCCCTTCAATCATGATGGCACGATCTACCAACTCCTGGTAGTTGTTGAAACTCGCTACAATCAACTTCATGCTTAGTTCATCATTCAGTCCTTCCAAAAACTTCTCCTGCTTAGCTGCATCCGTAGCAACGTCATGTGGGGCGTAACGTGCTAACTTGCTGAAATCGTCAACGTACTGGCCAACTGTCCTTCCTCCTTGGCGTAAGTTGCGAAACTCACGCTTCTTCAGGGCCATAGCTCCTGCTGCAACATGGGCAGTGCGGAAAGCTTGCTGAAACTGATCCCATGTGACAGTGTCAACTGGGTAAGTGGCTGTGAAATTCTCCCACCATGCTGCCGTGGGTCCGTCAAGCTGGTGAGCGGCAAACTTCTCTTTCTCACCATCCGTGCATCCTGCAGTGGTCAACTCCCTTCCTATCTTGCGGAGCCAATCGTCTGCTACTATCGGCTCGGTGCTACTGGAAAACACCGGCGGATTCAGCCTAAGGAAACGGGCTAAGTGGTCAACAGGTGGTGGTGGTGGTGGGTTGTTGTTGTTGTTGTTCTGTTGGTTCTGGACTAACATCTGCATCAATTGATTCTGCTGCTGGATCAACTGAGTGAGCTCCGGTGGGAATCCATTGTCACGTCTCGGAGGCATCTGAGGGTTTAGAACAGACGAGAATTAAGAATAGAGTGAGGTCTAAAGGGAAAACACTACCCCAATGCACATGAGCAAATGCACACAAAATCACTTCATTCAATCAAACAAGGGCTTACAATCGGTCTAAAACTATCGCAAAAGTGCTCAAACTATAATGTTTACAGGGGGGAAATGCTACTACTATCTGGTGGTCATCTAGAAATTTGAACCGGTGGAAGACTCCATGATATCTGCTCCAGCTTCGTCTTCAAAGTCGGGTTCACTTGGATCCAAATCGGTGTCGTCGATGATGATGTAGTTGTCCGGACATGCGACGTACTCGTCTTCCTCCGTGGATGCTAACTTCCTCTTGAGTTCTTCAATCTCCTGCTTAAGATCGCCATTGTGCCTTGCTAGAGCTACGATCTCGTCCATGTAGTCCTTGCGTGTAGACTTCAGTTCTCCTTCTAGCTCGATGATCCTTGCCTTTGCATTCTTCAACTCTATCATATCATTGCACATCTGGTTCTCGTGGCGTCGAATGTGCTGGTTTAACTCCTGGATGAAAGATGCAATGGATCTATCCTTCTTGGTGCTGACTAACTCCCATTGTTCATCTCGGCGTCCGCAAATCTGGTAGATAGTGTCCTTGAGGTCTTCTTGGTAAACTTCTCCAATGCGTCCTATGGTGATATGAGCTGCCATGCTCCTTTGATAGAGGCAAAGGTGTCCCGTCTTTCGATGAGATGATGGATATCGCTTTGGTGGAAGTCGACTTTGACGATTCGACTACGAACGTGCGAGGACGTCGCACCTTAGCAATCGCTAAACCAACTCCGAGAGGTTATTAACCACGCCGGAGCACGATCAACCTGACCACGAGGGTCTGTTTCCTGCGAGCAAACGAAGAACAAGCAAGAAACTAAGATTGCAATCTGGATTTTGCGAATATAAGATGAAAGCTTTATTGATCAAGGTGGGGTTCTGTGACGCCTTTGTCTGGTCGTTGAACACAAACGAAGTACGCGAAGTTGCAGCTATGGCGAACTTTTAATCTAAACAAAACCCAAAGTCTAAACGATGCCCTAAGGGCTGTATATATGGAGGAAGAGGGGGGAATTTCGTGGCCCTTGGTGGAGGGGTCCGAAATCAACCCTATCTCTTGTTTCCCCACACATACGGACTCTAAAAATAGCCTATACTTATGTATTTCAAAATTACATGGGCCTGGCCCAATAATAAGGTGACGCAGCACCTAAAATAGCCTCGGGACGAAATTTATGAAGTGGCATCTTGTATATTTCGTCCAAGGCTTCATGCACCCATTATGGTGGCTTCAAAGTCCTGAAATCATCACTTGTAACTCCGTTCTTGTTCCCCTTGCGCATGCCATTATCTCCATGCTTGTTCTTGCTCCAATGTTCATCCTTCTCCAAGCTAGGCCCTTCATTTGTAAGCAAAACAAATGTATCCAATTTAGGCAGCATCATATTCTCATGAACATTAGAATCATTACCAAGAAACGAAAGTACCTGGTAATTTAGTTGGCGTGCACGAGCTCTAGTAATTGGTCCAGTATGTATAGCAGCAGGGGCTGTGGGTGTAACAATTGTATTGATGTCCTCATCATCCTCCCCTTCTTGAAATGAAGTCGTCCTCGACAGAAGTTCATCTTCCTCACCCAAATAAGGCTTCAAATCTGCAATGTTAAAAGTGGGACTAACCCCAAAATCTGCAGGCAGCTCAAGTTTATATGCATTATCATTTATTTTCTCTAACACCTTAAAGGGACCATCAGCACGTGGCATTAACTTTGATTTGCGCAAATCAGGAAATCTCTCCTTACGCAAATGTAACCAAACAAGATCTCCAGGTGCAAACACAACATGTTTTCTACCCTTATCTCCAGCAAGTTTATATTTAGCATTCATGCGCTCAATGTTTTCCTTAGTTAACTCATGCATTTTTAAAATCAATTCAACACGTTGTTTAGCATCAAAATTAACATTCTCCGAAGATGGAAGAGGCAACAAATCAATAGGTGCACGAGGTAGGAAACCATACACAACTTCAAAAGGGCACATCTTAGTAGTAGAATGCAATGAACGATTATAAGCAAATTCAATATGAGGCAAGCATTCCTCCCACATTTTCTTATTATTCTTCAAAACAGCCCTAAGCATAGTAGACAACGTTCTATTGACTACTTCAGTTTGTCCATCAGTTTGGGGGTGACAAGTAGTACTAAAAAGCAGTTTAGTCCCCAACTTAGCCCATAAACATCTCCAAAAGTGGCTAAGAAATTTAGTATCACGATCTGAAACAATAGTATTTGGCACACCATGCAAGCGAATAATTTCACGAAAGAACAAATCAGCAACATTAACAGCATCATCGCTTTTATGACATGGTATAAAGTGTGCCATTTTCGAGAATCTATCCACAACAACAAATATGCTATCCCTCCCCTTCTTTGTTCGAGGTAAACCTAAAACAAAGTCCATAGATATATCCTCCCAAGGAACACTAGGTACAGGCAAAGGCATATATAAACCATAAGGATTGAGTCGTGACTTAGCTTTTTGACATGTAGTGCATCGAGCAATAAAACGCTCAACATCCCGTCTCATCTTTGGCCAAAAGAAATGTGTAGCAAGTACGTCCTCCGTCTTCTTCACGCCAAAATGTGCCATTAATCCTCCTCCATGCGCCTCCTGCAACAACAAAAGACGAACGGAGCTAGCTGGAATGCATAGCTTGTTAGCACGAAACACAAATCCATCGTTAACAACAAACTTGTTCCACATTCTTCCTTCTTTACAATTCTGCATTACATCTTTAAAATCAGCATCATGCACATATTGATCTTTGATGGTCTCCAAACCAAATATTTTGAAGTCAAGTTGTGAAAGCATAGTATAGCGACGAGACAATGCATCAGCAATAACATTTTCTTTTCCCTTCTTGTGTTTAATGACATAAGGGAAAGTCTCAATGAATTCAACCCATTTAGCATGTCTACGATTCAGTTTAGCTTGACTTTTAATATGTTTCAAAGATTCATGATCAGAATGTATAACAAATTCTTTGGGCCATAAATAATGTTGCCATGTTTCTAAAGTCCGAACAAGAGCATATAATTCTTTATCATAAGTAGAATAATTCAGACTAGGCCCACTCAATTTTTCGGAAAAGTATGCAACAGGTTTGCCATCTTGTAATAACACACCTCCTAATCCAATTCCACTAGCATCACATTCAAGCTCAAAAGTCTGATTAAAATCAGGAAGTTGGAGTAAAGGAGCATGTGTCAACTTATCTTTCAATACCGTGAAGGCTTCTTCCTGTGCGGTACCCCAAAGAAAAGGCACATCTTTCTTTGTAAGCTCATTGAGAGGTGCAGCAATGGTGCTGAAATCTCTCACAAAACGCCTATAGAATCCAACGAGGCCAAGAAAACTCCTCACTTGTGTGACCGTTTTGGGCTGCGGCCAACTCTCAATAGCTTCAATCTTGGCTTTATCAACTTCAATTCCCCGTGGAGTAACAACATAGCCAAGAAAAGATACTCGGTCGGTGCAAAAGGTGCACTTCCCAAGGTTACCAAACAAACGTGCATCACGTAGAGCAATAAAAACAGCACGTAAATGTTCCAAATGTTCCTCCAAAGATCTGCTATAAATCAATATGTCATCAAAGTAAACTACCACAAATCGTCCAATGAAAGCACGTAAAACTTCGTTCATTAATCTCATGAAAGTACTAGGTGCATTAGTTAACCCAAAAGGCATGACTAACCACTCATATAATCCAAACTTAGTTTTAAATGCTGTTTTCCATTCATCTCCCAATTTCATACGAATTTGATGGTAGCCACTACGCAAATCAACTTTGGAGAATATTGTAGAGCCACTCAATTCATCAAGCATATCATCTAGCCTAGGAATAGGATGACGATAACGAATAGTAATATTATTAATGCCTGTACAATCAACACACATACGTGATGTACCATCCTTTTTCGGCACTAGAATAATAGGAACAGCACAAGGACTAAGGGATTCGCGTATATAACCTTTGTCGAGAAGCTCTTGTACTTGACGCATAATCTCCTTCGTCTCCTCTGGATTGGTACGGTATGGTGCACGGTTTGGCAGTGAAGCACCGGGAATTAAGTCGATCTGATGCTCAATCCCTCGAATAGGCGGTAATCCCGGTGGCACGTCTTGTGGAAAAACGTCAGCGAACTCCTGCAAAATGTTAGTGACAGCAGGAGGCAAAGAGGAAGGCACGTCCTCGAATGAAAATAATGCCTCTTTGCACACAAAAGCATAGCAAACAGATTTGCTGAAATCTAGCTCATCAATATCAGATTTGGTGGCAAATAAACATGCACTTTTCAATTTAATTTCAGAAGCAACACTAGATGGTTTATTATTAGGCTTCATTTGTTGCTCAAATTCTTTTGCCACAATCTGATTTTCACTCTTATTCTTCTCCTGTTTTGCTTTATTAGCTCTATTAATATCATCTTTCAAAATGGAATCAGGAGTCATAGGAAGCAAAGTAATATTTTTATCCTTATGAACAAGAGTATAGTGATTGTTTCTACCATGGTGTACAGAATTTTAATCAAATTGCCATGGTCTACCAAGTAATAAGGAACATGCTTGCATAGGTACCACATCACAATCAACATAATCAGCATATGTAGAGATACTAAAATGCACACGAACAGTACGTGTTACCTTAACCTTGCCGCTGTTGTTGAACCATTGGATGTAGTAAGGATGTGGATGTGGCCTTGTGGTGAGAGAAAGCTTCTCCACCATCTCCATGCTAGCCAAGTTGTTGCAGCTCCCTCCATCTATTATGACGCGCACAGAACGTTCCTTCACAACTCCCTTGGTATGGAACAAATTGTGCCTCTGATTTTGCTCAGCTTGTGTGACCTGCACACTCAAAACACGTTGAGCAACTAAACATTCATACCTGTCAGCGTCTTCAGGAGCCATGTATTCCATCTCATGATCAGAATCATCTCCACCATGTTCTTCACGTGTAATAAGAGCCAATGTCTCCTCATCATAGTCACTAGCGGACTCATATCCACCATCCGCGGTAGCAATCATCACACGCGGAGATTTGCATTCCCTCGCATAATGACCTCCTCCCTTACAACGACGACAAATAATATCACTTGTGTGCCCTGTTGATGCCATGGAAGAAGAAGAACGCTGTGCAGGCCCCGCAGGTGCGCTCTTGGCAGATAATGGTGGTTGTGCCTGTTTTCTTGTATCACGGCTGGAGGTGGCACCGGATGGAGGTGCTGGTGCAGTTGAAGTAGAAGATGCACGTGGTGTCCATGATGAAGGTCGGCCTGCAGAAAAGTTAGTTCGCCCCAATGCTTGTCGATCCTGCACTTCACGTTCAGCTTTACAAGCAAGATGGAATAAACGAGTGATATTAGTATACTCCTTATAATCTAAAATGGTCTGAATCTCTCTATTTAATCCACCCAGAAAACGTGCAAGCATAGCTTCATTCTCCTCAACAATACCACATCTAATCATGCCAGTTTGTAATTCCTGATAATATTCTTCTACAGAATTTTTCCCTTGTCTTAAACGCTGCAATTTTTGAAGCAATTCACGTTGATAATATGGTGGAACCCAACGCGTACGCATAGCAGTTTTCAAAGCAGCCCAAGTAGTTGGAATAGGATATAATCTACAATGTTCAGACCACCATACACATGCAAAACTAGTGAAAGCACAAACAGCAGCAGCAACTCGTCTCTCCTCAGGATATTGTAAACATGTAAATCGTTGTTCAGTTTCTAACTCCCAAGTAAGATATATATCAGGAACATATCTACCCTCAAATGGTGGAATATTCAATTTCAATTTAGGAATATGGACATCATCGCGTACCTGAGGTGGTGGTGCAGGCCTACCATTACGAATATATACCTGAGGTCGACCTGCTGGTGGTGGTGCTGGTGGCTGCTCGTAGATCTGATTTTGATCAACCTCATCCTCATAATTGCCCGCATACTCATCATCCTCCTGGGTACCAGCAGGAGCAGTAGCAGGAGCCAAAGAAGCACCAACAGCAGTAGCAGCAGCACCAGAATTTTGTCCTGGCTCAATAGGAACACGCTGTGCTCGTCCATACTGATTCGGAAGGGGGCGTAGTTGTTGTTGTTGCAGAGGTGCGACAGGTGCAGCCGGTGGTGGAAGACGCGCAAGCAGTTCATTAAATCTATTATCGAGCTTTGTTTCGAACGTCTTCTCAAGGCCAGTGATCTTCTCCATGGCCTCTTCAAAATTGTTCAGCACATCTTGTACCTGTTTAGTCATCATTTGCTGAAACTTATCATGAAGCTCCTTGTTCGATAAGTTCTCCCAGTCAATCTCGTCGGCTTGTGATCCTGGCATGGTTAGCAGCAATAGAAACACACAAGAATATGATCCTATAGACTACTAAGAAGTGGTGGTGTATCACAAATCCGTCAAGCAAATCTCAAATTCTTACCAGTTCTTACCCAGCAGCAGGCGGTGATCGGCAACCGTTGTAGTCAAAAACTCTCAAAGCTTGGATAGAGCGATTACCAGGGAGAGTCAAACACACGACGTAGATGTATGTGGAGCTGGGAAGGCTTATAGTATGGTAGCAAAAAGGGTCAGCAATAATCAATTCAGAGATGCAAAGTTGAATAAACGCTCAACGACGGTACTGTGCTGGTCCTAGGCTAGACTGTGCTAGAGACGCGAGCCTAGAACACCAACAAAATCACGGCGCGGCACGTAAACAAGGGAAAAGCACACTCTGAATTTTTTTTCGCTCTTTTGTTTTTGCGCTCTTTTTTTTGCGCCCTTTTTTTTTTGCGAAAAATCACTATAATGGCGAGTGTCTCAAAACTCTTCCTAGCTCAAACTGACAGGATGGGCACGAAATTTTTTCGACCAATTTTTTTTTTCGACTGCCCGGACCCAAAAACTGGAAACGGTTCAAAAAAAACTTCCTATAATGGCACCTGTCTCAAAACACTCAGAAACACCTAAAAATAGGATAGCCAGAAATTTTTTCGAAAAATGCGTTTTCGAAAAATTTTGGGCCTAAACGGAGCGTGGCTACCCGACTCCGGCAAGGAAACACGAATCGGAAACTAGATGGATCTCGAAAACAAACCTAATAAGCAAGGAAATCGGATTGGTGGTGGATATATGGTGGTGGTATATGGCAGCGGTGGTGGTAGCGGTGGTAGTATATGGATATGGATCGGTGGTGGTATATGGACACGGATTGGTGGTGGTATATGGATACGGATTCAGAGCGGTGGTGGTAGATGGTAGGGGCGATGATGATGGTGCGGCGGCGGCGTGACAACTTATGACCAGAACTCGAAACTCTAAAAGACTAGACTCTAAGACCAGCAACTAGAAACGACGATGCAACCGCAAATTCAACAAAGCAAAACCCTAAAAAGATTATGCAAAGGCTCAGATTGGTTCGGATATGATGAACTAACCCTAATTTTTTTGTGGCTTTTTCGTGGACTATAGGTATGAAGACAGACTCGATCTAAACTACGAAAAACTGTAAAATCTCACCGAGCAACCTGGAAATCTGATACCACTTGATAGAGGCAAAGGTGTCCCGTCTTTCGATGAGATGATGGATATTGCTTTGGTGGTAGTCGACTTTGACGATCCGACTACGAATGTGCGAGGACGTCGCGCCTTAGCAATCGCTAAACCAACTCCGAGAGGTTATTGACCACGCCGGAGCACGATCAACCTGACCACGAGGGTCTGTTTCCTGCGAGCAAACGAAGAACAAGCAAGAAACTAAGATTGCAATCTGGATTTTGCGAATATAAGATGAAAGCTTTATTGATCAAGGTGGGGTTCTATGACGCCTTTGTCTGGTCGTTGAACACAAACGAAGTACGCGAAGTTGCAGCTATGGCGAACTTTTAATCTAAACAAAACCCAAAGTCTAAACGATGCCCTAAGGGCTGTATATATGGAGGAAGATGGGGGAATTTCGTGGCCCTTGGTGGAGGGGTCCGAAATCAACCCTATCTCTTGTTTCCCCACACATACGGACTCTAAAAATAGCCTATACTTATGTATTTCGAAATTACATGGGTCTGGCCCAATAATAAGGTGACGCAGCACGTAAAATAGCCTCGGGACGAAATTTATGAAGTGGCATCTTGTATATTTCGTCCAAGGCTTCATGCACCCATTATGGTGGCTTCAAAGTCCTGAAATCATCACTTGTAACTCCGTTCTTGTTTCCCTTGCGCATGCCATCATCTCCATGCTTGTTCTTGCTCCAATGTTCATCCTTCTCCAAGCTAGGCCCTTCATTTGTAAGCAAAAAAAAGTATCCAATTTAGGCAGCATCATATTCTCATGAACATTAGAATCATTACCAAGAAACGAAAGTACCTGGTAATTTAGTTGGCGTGCACGAGCTCTAGTAATTGGTCCAGTATGTATAGCAGCAGGGGCTGTGGGTGTAACAATTGTATTGATGTCCTCATCATCCTTCCCAGACTCCAGGTTGGTGCATTGAAAACACTATCTATGGGCTTCGTGATTGGTGCGAATGTCCTTCCCGGAACGTGAGTTTGAATCTTCCAGCGCTCCTCTTCAGGCAGAGTGGCGTTGAAGGTTCCCGTGAAGCTTGGTAATCCAATGTTCAGGTACTTGGTGACTTCCTTCGGGTGAAATCCAAATGGTGTGCATTCATCCGGTTGGGCGTACTTAATCTTCGCGTTCATCATCCTAAAAGAGTAGAAAAGATGAGGAGTTAGAAAATGAGAAGAGAATGGTGATCTATGGCTTTAACTTAGTGGTCGTGTCCTACTGTCAGCGTGTGCTCTGATACCATCTCTGTAGCGACCCGACCCGAATGGATCAAGTGCTCTGTGCTCAGGTGTCATCCCTGGATCAGTAATGCTGACACCACACAGTACATCGAAGGATTTATAGCAGATTGGCAATCACACACTTATTACATTGTTGTCTTAAAGAGAACTTATTACAATAAATATGGCTTAAGGCCATCTAATAATGCTAACAGCAGAAGACTCGGAAGATAAATGGGTCCATCAACTCCAACGGCATCACTGAGTATAGGGCCACGACCTAAAAGCACCTTACTCGTCGTCTGAAAAGTCTGCAACATGAGAAGTTGCAGCCCAAAAACGGGTCAGCACATGGAATATGCTGGCAATGTAACACATAGAGAGTAATGGAATGAAACAGCTATACTATATGCATATATGGCTGGTGGAAGCTCTATGGATACAGTTTTGCGTAAAGCCAGTTTTTCCCTACTTCAAAGGAATAAATTTATTTAACTATCATGGTAGTTGTTAAACATCGAGAATGGTTGACAGCATTCCGATCCCAATTAAGTGAACAGTTAAAACCCAACAACATTAATTAGAAGTAACATGTTGAGATTCACAAGATATTCAAGTACTAGATACTCAAGTTGTCCATAACCGGGGACACGGCTAATCATGATTAGTATGTACACTCTGCAGAGGTTTGCGCACTTTTCCCCACATGACTCGATCGCCTCCGTTTGTTTTCTCGCACTACATGGTGTTTGAGAAACGGATGACCGAGACATAGTCTTTCAGAAGCGCTAGCACCTTACATGTGGGGTAGACCGTACCACCTACAACCCCTACATCTGCTAGTCCACCCCGTAAGAGTTCGCACAACTTAGTCAACTATGCCAGAGCCCATAGTAGCATGTGGCTGCACACGGAAGTTTCTAGCATGAATGATCTTATGATCCCTTTGAGCCTGGGTGGCGGTCCAAAATAAAACAGGCAAGTCCTGATAGACATCAGGTGCCTCAATCCACCCAGATGTGTGTTTAAGTTGCCACCTTAGATAAACCATTAAAATTATCAACTCACATCTGTCATGGATATCACTCACCCAATCCACGTCTACTAGCATAGCAAGGCATAATAAGCAAACGTAGAAGTAACTCCCAAAGGGTTCATAATAATACAGGTGATAGGTACTACCTCATCTACTTCCCATCCCACAGTTTAATTAGATCCTAATCATGCAATGTGAGAGGATTGATCTAATGCAATAAAACATGGGTTGTAGAAAAAGGTATGATCAAAGTGTTACTTGCCTTGCTGATGATCCGCGAGACCTAGGGTTTTGAAGTAACAACCGGCGCAATCCGGGTGATCTATCACAGACAAACAACAAGCACACAATAAGAACTCATCTAATGTACAGGTAAAACTCGAACAAGAGAACGAACCAGAAAATTCAACTTAAGAACTCCGGTTGCAAAGAAAGAACGAACTGAACAAAGAAACGGAAAACAAAAGGCGGAAGAAAACAACTCGGTTCTAGCAAGTTGAAACTAGGTCAAATTTTACCGGGGCAAAAACTTGTTTAAGTTGATTAGACGGAACGGCGGTTTCGAAACGAAACTCCAGGCGCTTGAATCACCTGATTTCGATAAACAAGCGAGAAGAAAAACTAGAACAAAGATCAGATCTGAGATCGCGATCGCGGAATAAATCCGACGAAAAGAAAGAGATGAACGGTTAAATGAACGGGCATCGTTAACCGGGGAATAATCGGTGATCACGTTCGTTGAGACGAACGGTCCGAAAGAAGAACGAAAACCGATCTAGGATTTTCGGAAAAGAAAACTGAAACAAAAAACGAGAGAAAACCGGAACGGTTAAGAAAGAACCGGAACGGTTTAGAAGAAAAACTGAACCGAGGGGAGAAAAAGAGACGCGGCGCGGGACAACCTCGGCGAGGCTCCGGCGAACGGCGGCGATGGCGGCTATAGGGTGGCGGCGGCGGCGGCTATAGGGCAGCGGCGGCGGGTGAGGGGCGCGGGGTGGGGCACGGCTAAGGAGGGGAGGGGCTTGGGATTGATGTGAGGAGAGGGGGGGGTTGGGGTGTATTTATATAGGTGGGGGGGATTACTTGGGGTAGGGGGCAAGCAAAAGAGGGAAAAAACAAGGAAAGGGGGGGGCTAACCGGCCTAGAGTCCTTCTGGGACTCGGCCTAGAGCGAGGGAGGCGGCGGCCTGGCGCTGCGGCTGGCGCGCGTGCTGGCTGGGGAGGCGGCCGGCTGGCTGGGCCTTTGGCCCGGCTGGCCTTGGTCCTTTTTTTAACTGGATTCGCGCGCAGAAAAACAAAAGAAAACTAAACTAAACGAACTCCAAAATTACTAAAGTAAATTTTCTCCGACTCCTAAAAATGAGTCAAACAAAAAGAACTTTACTCCGGACATGGAATGCAATTTTTGAAAACCCGCATTTTTCCCTATCCAAATAAAAAGCAAACAAACCTCCGGCAAAACCAAAATTTGATTTATTCATTGAATCTTCATTTTTCCTAAATTTGGGAAAGTCATATTATTCCCTCTCTCATTATTTTTGATATTGGAAAAATAATTGAAGATGAAATAAAATAAATCAAATGATCCTCTTTTCAAAATTTGAGAAAACTCAAATATGAAAATAACGAAATCTCCAACTCTCTCCGAGGGTCCTTGAGTTGCGTGAAATTTCTAGGATCGGGCAAAATGCAAGAAAATATGACATGCATGATGATCTAATGTATAACATTCCAAATTGAAAATTTGGGATGTTACATTATTGCATCACACATAGTTTCGTCGAAGGGTCTCTGATCGTTTGTGATTATATGCCCTGTAGTAGTGTGCCCATGTGACTTGTGCTGAAGCACATCTACCTCTTTGCCCCTAGCCTATATATACTCCCCCTCCACCATTTCAGGGTTAGCATTGTGATATCTAATTTTGGAGATAGAGCCTTGCTCATCCACTTATACCCCTACTCCATTGGAGATCAAGGCCACCTAAGATAAGATCCCCCAAGTGGATTCAAGACCCCCTCTTGTGGGAAGATCCCCTAGTGGATTCAAGACCTCCTTCATGGAGATGAACTAGTTAATTGTGTATCCCCCGTTGTTGGATTTTGGACCTTTGTTTCCCTCTATGTGTACTTGGATCTAACACATGTGTGATTGGATCTAGTTTATTTGAGTGTTTTCCTCTTGTGTGTTCTTCGGGAATCCCCCTCCAAATCGTGAAAGATCGGCCATTAGGGTTCTACCCTACATCAAGAAGCCTGCCTATCTACAAGGACCCTTCGCAAGCGCGGAAGTGCCACCCGGGTAGCAAGTCACTCGTCAACGTCGAGGTCCATATAGAAACCACCTGTATTCTTGGGGTTCTCCTCTGCAGCAGGTCATTAAGAAAATGTGAGTACAAGGGTATTGAGCAAGTCTTACATCAGATCTAACTATGCATGCAACAACATCAGCAAAGGCGGTGGTGGTATTTATTGCAGCAAGCCAGCTTTGACTCTTAGCTATAAGATGACATAGTGTACACGAGTCCACTAATCACCACGACAATACTCTACCACCGATACTCTCCCATCTTGCTACGAGAGGGCCATCCACGGCACTCACCCTTGTCTTGATACTTTTATGAGTAACCACTTAAGTTTTCTATCAATAGCATAAGTTCCCAAGTAGTCCACAACCAAGGACGCGGCTATTCCAATAGTATGATAACCTTGCAAGGGTGTACTTCTTCACACATGTGTCCACCACTTAGCGCTTGCACATGTCTTCGAGAGAAAGCCAGCGGGGGTGTAGACCACGACCTAACCAACCACACAAGTATCTAGTCTAGGTTTATCGCCTATTCGAGTTCCATCCGCAAGGATGGTCGATTGAGGTTTCCACTAAGGCCCCAAACGATATGTGCAGGGTTTCCAATCCCACCAAATGGGTGCCTCAGTGTCGTGGTGTAACACGGCCACCTATGGGACCATCGGCCCCTTTGTGGTTTGGCAAGAGGGTGGGGCGCGTTGCACAAAGAGCAGAGAGCGTAGAGCAATATGCCTGTGATGACACAAGCAGTTGTTACCCAGGTTCCGGCCGCCGCGAGGCGTAAAACCGTACTCCTGCTTTGCTGGATTGATGGAAGGATCATGGTGGAGACGCGGCGCTCCGGCCTGGCAGGGTAGACTCGGGGCGAGAGCAGCTACGTGCATATGAGTATACAAGAGTCCGAATCCTTTCAAAAGTTTCCATGGCCCTCCTTTTATACATCAAGGGGTCCCCACAATGGCAAATCAATCATTACGCACCGATTAGATTGCAAACTGTGATATCATACCTACCTCCGCAGAGAGGACACGGTGCATTAAATGTGACGCTTAATGTCATGTCATAGGAGTAGCCCAGCAAGCCTTGTCGTGCCACTTTAGCCATCTCTCGTCCTGTCTGCCTAACACGCCTCTGGATGAGTGTCATGCAGAGTGGATCTTCTCCTTGAATGGCTACCACATGCCAGGAGGCAGCCACCTAGTGACCTGGGGTTCAAGACCGCACTGATAATTGACTTGAGTCACTATGTGGTGGAGCGGTGGAGTCTTGGCGGGGTGACCCGCCCTCGGCGTCCCTGGCAAGCTTGTCGGGAGTATCTGGGGACTTGTCTTCTAGGCGAACTCGACCTTGCCAGGCTCGCCTACCCGACAAGGGAGGTTTTTCCTTAGTGATATCTTGCTCTTTTGGTTAGTCTTGGTCTTCTTGATCCTACCATTGATTTCTCAAAGAGCTATCTCTTCTACTTGTCCTTGTCTTGCATGCCACGATCTCGCTCTCAAGCTTGGGTACAGTCCGAGCAACATACGCCGAGGTTTTTTGCACCAAAAGAGCCCCCAGGCCTGGCCCGAATGCGCTACCAAGCGTCGTTGGGTTAGGCCCTGTCTAGTAGATAGGCGAGGAGATTGCGGTAGTTCATACTTTAGGATCTTCTTTGATTCTTGATTAACCTGTGCTCGAGTCAGTTTCCTGTTTTCCCGCTTGTTGTGCCAGACGTTACAGGGGAGATTTAAGTCATGATCTGTAGGCTATCCACATCCCACATTCATGGGGCGGTAACTGCCATTCCACTTGCTTCCCGCTTCTGGCGTTTCCACCATGTACGTTGCATGCATTGCGTGGGGGTCGGTGGCGGACGCGCAGGGCGCATGCATGAGTGTTGTGGTAGAAAACCAGATGTCGCTTATTGGTGCAAAGAGTTGGTCTTGACTCCGTGTGCCATCGGTGGCGTAGAGGAGTTGGGTTGGTGGAGAGGGGCTGTTACCTAACGAGGGATCAGACCCCTGTCCACGTCTTCTGCCGTGTGGTGTGAAAACAGCCCCCAGCCACGTTCTCCTACAAAAAGGGGAGCGAGCGAGGGGCCAATTCCATGCATATTTTCCCCCTTCTTCTCTATGCACCACTTACATGAGGGGGGGAGGTGCGCCTGTGCCCTTGTTGAGATAGGGTATCCTTCCCATTCTCATACAATGCTTCCGGCCTGGAGTGGAGGTCCTATGCTCAGTGCAGGTGGGAAAGGCTTTGGGTGGGTGTGCGGGTGGCGCGGTGGTAGCGTCGCAGGTAGCGGCTCTGGCGCGCTCGTCGCTGGACCGCCTGTGGTCCAAACCTTAATGTGGGGTCATGTGGGCGGCACCACGTCAGAGTCCATAATGGACACGAAGCGTGGTAGTGACCGTGGCCTATCCTATCTTCACCCGTGATGATGAAGGGAGACCGCAAAAACAACCGCTTGTCACGCACAGGAGACCGCGGGGGTGGTTCGCCATCGGTTACGGCAGGTCTCCTCCCCTACGGTACTGCTTGCCTCGTGCACGGGCTTCAGTCTTGCACCTGTGCATGCTCTTTCAGGGGAGGGTATGCTTCTAACTTCGGGTTGGCGGACACAACCATGCTCTCTATGGGGTCCCCCGGAGCGCTCGACGTCCGCACTAGCCGCCGCAACAAGGGCTCAAGCAACGGCAGGCGTGTCTCTTCGAGCGGCAGCTACAAGGAGGGTGGCGGCAACCCATGACGCGTCAAGAGCGAGGACGACCGCTTCGATGTGGCGTGATTGTCGGCAGCACCATCATCATCAGCTGGGCTTCAGGAGCACCACCATCCGCACCTGCCCTCCGGTTCCTTCCCCCCACCATAGGAGCGGTGCCCTCCTAACCCTGGGGAGGCACCAAATCTTAGCCAGGTCTTCCTACCGTCTTCTTCGTCTCCCCCTGCGGTTCGGAGGAGGAGGACAAAGCAAAGGCATCACAGGGCACTTATCTCTTTTCAGTCTAAAATGCGTAGGCAATTGCCAAACTTTAGTCTAAATTATGTAATCTTCTTTATCCATGTTTATGTTTTGTAAGATCTGTACTTGTTTATCAGCATATCAATGAAAAATATAACCTTTGTCAGGTACTTGTGCATGTATCATGTCCATGTAGAGGTGATATGCCTCTATACGTTAAGTAAACAAGTTTTCTCCGGCAAGCTATCCTGCCGGTACCTTCCGTTTGCTGCCGCGGGGCTAGGCCTGCCGGGCACAAAACTAAAAAAGGACCAGCTCCTCGTCGAACCTTCTTCGTCAAAGGCCAGTGTGACCACCTTGACCGAAGCAACGTTCGGCACAAAGGGTGGGAGCACCTATGTTTCGAAGCAGATGAGGTTTTCATATGCACAAGTTTTCTCTTTACAGGACACGTATGGATAAGAAGGGAACTTATATGTTTGGCTTGTCAAGGACTAATATGTAGGCTTGTCTCCATTTCTTCTCTTTGGGACTGAGTCCGCGGCAAGAACCCAGTAGCTTAGTGTAGATGAAAACAAGGCTGCACATGATCGTATCTGTATGATCATGCCATGCTCATGAGATGATATGCATGCATGCAAGTTTTTTGTGGCCCCCCAACGCTTCGTTTATTTCTCTGTTGCTCAGGGTCTGCGCCTGGCTTTGTACAAAGGGTTACATGCAACATCAGCAAGTCTTGTACAAAAGGGTGGCTTCCTGGTAGGGCTCGACAGCCGCGCCTTATGGATAGAACTTACGGAGATGCTCAAAGTTCCATGAGTTTTGCAACTGAATGCCATCTCCGGTCTCCAGACGGACTACAAGTACCCGAGGTGACCCGTATATGAGTTCCGTGGGGATCACTACTTCTGCCCCATAGTCTAGGGAGAAGGGAGTCTAGCTAGTAGCTCAATTTGATGTCGTACGTAGGGACCAAAGAACCATCGCATCTCATCGATCCATCGCCTGCCACACTTTTGTAGCTTATCAAATTTCCTTGTCTTGAGTCCTCACAGCACTTTAGCGTTTGGCCTCTCATCTTGTCCGTTGCTTCTGGGATGGCCAACAAAGGCAACGAGACTTTGCTTCCGAGGGCATGAACGTATTGCGTGAAGGCAGGACTTGTCAATTGGGTGCCCTTGTCAGTGATGATTCTAGTAGGTACTCCAAAACGGCACACTATTCCTTTCAAGAACTTGATAGCTGACTGAGCGGTCACCTTCCTCATGGGCTCGACTTCCGGCCACTTTGTAAACTTGTCGATTGCAATGTACAAGAATTCAAAGCCCCCGGTAGCACGGGGGAATGGGCCCAAGATGTCGAGGCCCCAGACCAAAATGGGCCATGACGAAGGGATTGTTCGGAGAGCGTGACCAGGCTGATGGATATTCTTGGAGTGGAACTGGCAACCTTCACACTTGGTGACTTGCTCAATTGAACCTTGGAGGGCCATGGGCCAATAGAAACCTTGTCGGAAAACTTTTCCAACTAGGGCCCTTGATTGAATGTTAGAGCCGCACATACCCTTGTGTATCTCTGCCAACTGCTCCTTTCCTTCTTCCCGGCAAATGCACTTCAATTTCACATCGTTGGGCCTCCTTTTGTATAGCGTGTTTTCGACGAACTGATACATACTGGACCTCCGGGTTACTCTTTCAGCTTCTTGTTGTTCTTCGGGAAGTTCTCTTGTTTGGAGGAAAGGGACTATGTGTCGTGCCCAAGTTGAAGCCAGAGGCTCGGCAACAAGGACAAGTGGCACTTCCTCCTTCATGGCGGTGCATGCCTCAACCGCAAAGACTAGTAGTTTTGCAGGAGGGTGTTGCTCGCCGGGTGAAGTGGAGTTGTTCCCGCCAAGCTCTTTGTCTGTGGCTTTGGGAATCTCTACCGGGAGAGGCTTGCCGGAGTCCAGTTTCCTCCTCTTTCTAGCCAATGATGACGGGGATACAGAGGGTTGAGTTAGATGGAGAACAAAAGTCCCTGGTTCCACGGGGAGTTTTTGCGCAGTGCACTTTGACAATGCTATTTTCCACACGCGGTACGTGCTCTATTTGCAATCCATCAAAGCGCTGTTCCAACTTTCTCACTTCCTCTACATATGCCTCCATCGACGGGCTTTGATAATCCTTGTTCACTTTCCTCACCACAAGTTGTGAATGTCCATGAATGTTCAACTTCTTAATTCCCAGTTCTGTCGCGATCCTAAGCCCGACAAGGAGACCTTCATATTCTGCAGTGTTGTTGATGGCCTTCTCCCAGGGGAAATGGATTTGAACAACGTACTTTAGGTGCTCTTCGGTGGGAGCAATAGGAAGTACGCCAGCCCCTGCACCTTGTAGGGAGAAGGCACCTTCAAAGTACATGATGCATTCTTGGGGCGCTTCCTTGCCGGGGATGACTGTCTCCAATACCTCTTCATTAGGGGTAGATGTCCATTCAGCAATGAACTCTGCTATTGCTCTACTCTGAATGGTTGACGTGCTCTCAAACTTCAAATCAAAGCTGGATAACTCAAGAGCCCATTCCACTATTCTGCCAGTGGCCTCAGGGTTCCTCAATATGCGTTGCAATGGGAAACGGGTGACGACCGTGATCTCGTGGGATTGGAAGTAGTGGCACAGTTTAATTGAGGCCATGATGAGGCCAAATACCAACTTTTGCACGCCAGAATACCTTGACCTAGCTCCCTACAGTAGGGAGCTGCGAAGTACACTGGCGCCTGCACCACTCTCTTCTTTGTCGTGACCTTGGAACTGTCTCCGTTGGCCCGTTCCTCCTTATTTGATCCGCATCCGACTTTTCCGGGAGAAGCTCACTTTCCTTCCCGGAGGGGGCGTTAGTAGCAGCTACTTCTTCATCTACTTCCTACTATGCCACCATCACTGCGCTAACCACTTGATTAGTTGTCGCTACGTATAGCAGCAACGGTTCTGCTGGTTTAGGAGTGACTACAGTGGGAACATGGGAAAGATAGGTCTTCAAATCCTGTAGCACGGTGTCCACCTCTGGAGTCCACTCCTGGGCCCGCCTTCTTCATGATTTTGAAGAATGGTAGGGCGCGCTCTGCGGACCTGGAAATAAACCTGCTTAGCGCGGCAACACATCCAGTCAAACGCCTCACGTCCTTAACTGTCTTGGGTGATTGAGTCTGCTCGATCGCCTTGATCTTTTCGGGGTTGGCATATCCCCCGGTGGGACACAAAGAAGCCAAGTAGCTTGTCGAAAGGAGCCCCAAACACACACTTCTCCGGGTTCAGCTTCAAGTTGATCCTGTGTAGATTTGCACAGTCTCTTCCAAGTCCTGAATGAGAGTTGATTTGTCCTTGGTCTTGACCACTATATCATCCATGTAGGCTTCAATATTCCTGTGCAGCTGGGACTCGAAGCCAATTTGTACTGCTCTTGCGAAAGTGGATCCAGCGCTCTTTGGCCCAAAGGGCATCCGTACAAAACAGTACGTGCCGCATGGGGTTATGAACACAGTCTTTTCTTCATCTTCCTTGGACATGAAGATCTGGTGGTACCCGGAGTAGGCATCTAAGAAGGAAAGAAGGTCACACCCGGAGGTGAAATCCATGATTTGGTCAATGTGTGCCAAGGGGAATGGGTCCCTCAGGCGTGCTTTATTCAGATCTATGAAATCTATGCAAAGCCTCCATTTCCTATTCGCCTTGTGCACTACCACTAGATTTGCCAACCATGTTGGATGCAATACTCCTCTGACCAAACCAGCTTCCTCAAGTTTCTTGATCTCTTCGGTAATAAACTATTGCCGCTCCAAAGCTTGCTTTCTGACCTTCTTCTTGACGGTCCAGGCATGTGGGCAAACAACAAGGTGGTGCTCGATTACCTCCCTGGGAACACTTGGGATGTCAGATGGTTGCTGTTGGGGATATCACTACTGGCCGTAAACCGGCTTATCTGGGCCGGGATAACTTCGTCAGTAGTTAAGTATGTTAAAGCCCAAGAAGGCAGATGAGGGTTCAAGGCCCATAGTCAGTTCAAGGCCTGTAGCCGTAAACCGGTGTTGGTATTTAACTTGTATTGTAAGTTAGGAATAAGTAGAGACCAAACCGGACACATCTATGAGCCGGTATTGGGACTCTGTGAACCGACGGGCGTCACCCGTGTATATAAGGGGACGACCCGGTGGCGGTTCAGGGACAACAGACAACAACTCGAGACATAGGCGAAGCTTGTTTGCTCCCTGGTCATCGAAACCCCATCAATTCCATCACAACTAGACGTAGGCTTTTACCTTCATCGAAGGGGCCGAACTAGTGTAAACTCTCTTGCGTCCCTATCTCCGCTTTAACCCCTTCAAGCTAACCCATCGCGATGGCTCCACGACTAAGTCCTTTCTCTAGGACATCTGCCGTGACAAAACCACGATAGTTGGCGCCCACCGTGGGGCTATCGCACGATGGTTTCAAGTTCTTGGTGGGCCGCTTTGAAGGACTCGAGGGCTACGCCGTAGGCCGGATGACTAAGAGTCATCGCGACAAGCTTTACATCGACGATGCAGGCTGGGGCCCCGAGGCCGGCTCAGTTGAGTACGGGTACCGGGTCCCCTTTGGTGGCATACACGTTTTCATCGGCAAGATCAGAGAACCGGGCCCTGAGCCGGATATCTGCACCGACCTCGTCGAAGCGGCTCAGCATGCGCAATCTGCCTGGGTTAAACCGGCCATGAAGCGTGCCTTCGTCGGAGTCATCCACGGAGAAGGTCATGAGGATGGATTGGGATCTGGC
The DNA here is from genome assembly GCF_018294505.1 of Triticum aestivum. Taxonomy (NCBI): domain Eukaryota; kingdom Viridiplantae; phylum Streptophyta; class Magnoliopsida; order Poales; family Poaceae; genus Triticum; species Triticum aestivum. The sequence continues at coordinate 265,407,949 of NC_057803.1, read as the reverse complement.
GGCAAGACCGTCATTTACTCCGGTGATGAGTCATCAACCGGAGAAACCGAATCTCTATATCAGCTACAAGATGGCCGGATTGGGGGCTGTTCCGACAGCGACAGTATTCCGGACCCCTCTGATCTGCCCAACCGAGTTGGAATATTCATGGCCGGCACACAAGCAGCGCTTCATTCTTCGATGCTGCGACAACAACCTCCGGTTCAGCAGCGGCGATGGCTGCCGGGGCAGGAGGCCCTGTGCGCCCGCCGGCTCAAGTTCTATCAGAGTTATTTGATGCATTGGCTGTGCTTATGGCGGAAGCTAATCCGGCGGATCAGGACGTCCACAACGCGAAGATTGCAAAGGTAAGGGAACAGATCACCCAGGCCAAGGCGGACCTGGCAGCTGAGGATACCAGGATGGCCACAGAGCGGGTCGCTCTAGATGCACAAGCCTACATGCTCATGTTGGACCAGAACGCGTCGCATGAAGTCATGAGGAGGAAGTACCGATCCCGTTTGCCTCCGGTTTCGAGGCTAGAGACCTTTTCAACACCCTGGGAGCAGGAACCAGTAATCCGCTGGAGGGAAACCGGGCGGAAGCTCCTGGGACCGGTGCGTCGGTTTAGCCTCGTCGGATGGATCCGCCTCATTAAAACACCGTTATACCTCAGGCTGTTTCAACACCTCCGGGTCACTACTCCAACCCAATGGACAATCTCGTCGCCACTACTGCACGGCTGGAGGCCATTCCAATTGAAGGTGACTCACCACAGGCGATAGAGACGCGACGGGTCAAGGAGCTTCTTAGGACAACTTTGGACCAACAGGAAGCATACTCGTACAGCTGCGACCGGATCCACTCGACCCCTCGCCCAAGCCGGAGATATAGGAGGCGTATGGAGGAACTGGCAGTGTCAAGTAATGAACGACGTGGAGCACCCCGCGGCAACAACCCGGCGGTTGGTGCTGATAACGCTCAGGAAGTGGTGGACCGGGCCCGAGCACGCAGGGAGGCCGAGTTAGCCGCACAATATCAGGCTCGACAGCTTACGCCGGTTCATCCAACTATTTCGGTCGAACCCGGTGTTACTTCTAGCTCTATGGGGGTGCCCTGCTTTATGCAATGTGTGCCTACCCAAGGATTTCAAGGGCCTGCGCAAGGTACCAAATTACACGGCGGATCAACCCCCAGAGACATGGGTGGAGAGCTATGATATGGCCATGGAGATGCTGGATGTGGATGATGCGGAATGTGCGAAATACTTCACCATGATGCTTGAAGGAACGGCCCGCACTTGGTTAAAAAGCTTACCGGCCAATTCTATCAGTTCATGGGCCCAATTACAAACCCGGTTTATCAATAATTTCAAGGATACATGTAAGCAGCCCATGTCGATAGTAGACTAAGCTGCCTCTGTCCAGGAGGAAGGAGAATCGACGTCTCATTGGGTGCGCTGGGTCTCACAAGTGTTGCATTCATCAGACCGCATCAACACTGACACCGCAGTCTTAACCCTAGAAGGCAACTGCCGGTTTGGGCCCCTAAAGCTGAAGTTGGGACGGATGAAGCGCCATTGCACTGACATGGGGACCCTCATGGCTGCTTTGGTAAAGTATGCTGATTCTGATAGTACCAAGGATCCCGAATCTGATGATGACAAGGCAGGGAAGGGAAAGAGGAACAGCAACTCCAAAGGTCAGCAACATCACTGGGCAGGCAATGGTGGTGGGGGCAAGCATAAAGCGGATGGTAACATTGACTTTGTGGCTAATACCAACACGCAGGACAATGGCCAGCGACGCAAGGGTAAACCGAAAAATCATAGTGGGGCACCCAACCCTAACCCGGGCCACCTAAATTATCTACTGAGCCAGCCCTGTCCAAGACATGGGACGAAGGAGGTGCCAGCAAACCACCTTTGGAAGGATTGCTTCATTATGCAGGAGTTCAAGAATTCTAATGCTTTCCGGTATGATCACGGCTCCGGCGGTTGCTCAGGATCCGGGCCGGGTTACGGTGGAGGAAATTCTGGTTCCGGATTTAACAGTAATCCGGGCGGACATAACAGTCAAAATAATCAGAACAACCAGGGTGGTTACAACCAGCAGCAGCAACAGTCAGGTTACCAGAGCAACCCAAAGCAATTGAATAGTGGGCAGTACCATGTCTTTACCACTAGCTTGGACAAGCGAGACCGGAAGGTTCAGAGGTTTGCAGTCAACTCTGTTGAACCGGCCGTGCCTGTCAGGACCCCGACTCAATGCCACACCGATCTAGCATATAACACATCATATCACTTTGCAGCCTCACGCACGGTATTCCCACGGGTGCCACCTTACCTGGCCCGGGACCGTTTGCGCCTTTTGGCTCACGTATATGATAGTGCCGCTAGCATCCATATGACAGAGAACCCAGGCTGACATGGCTAGTCATGAACCCAAAGTGGCACTAACTTACAGGGACAGGCATACATGACCCAGGAATGAACGTGTCGGTCATCAGCGAGTGAATCCAGGTTGTAGCACTGGGCTAGCAGGACTCCGGTATTCATCGCGTGACATTTCCCCGAGGGGACAGACACAGGAACGAAGAAGGACACATGCTGGCCAGCCTAAGTGTTCCGGAGCAGTAGCAAGCTACCATGGCTCAGTGGAATCACTAGGAGACATTTCCCGGTAAGAGAGGCTACTAAGGATAAACAACTAGATAGTCAGATCCCACACATACCAAGCATTTCAATAACATACACACAATATGCTCGATATGTGCAAATACAACATGGCATCACAACATGACTCTATAACTCAAGTATTTTATTCAATAGGCTCCGTGGAGCGAGATATTACAAACAGGGGTCCTACGACCCAACATTCAGAGCATACAAGTCAAAACACAAGCGGAAGCTATCATGTCTGAGTACAGACATCTATAAATGAAAAAGGCTGAGAAGCCTGACTATCTACCAGATCCTGCCGAGGGCACAAGATCATAGCTGAGGTAACAAGCTAAACATCGAAGTCCACGCGGAACTACTAGCGAGACCGAAGTCTCTCTGCAAAAACATAAAATAGGCAAACGTGAGTACAAATGTACCCAGCAAGACTTACATCAGAACTAACTACATATGCATCATTATCAACAAAGGGATGGTGGGGGTTTAACTGCAGCAAGCCAGCTTTGACTCGGTGGCTATCCTGAACTACGACTGCAAGTAACTCTTTTGAGGTGGCGCACACGAGTCCACATATTCACCATATCAATACACCACTATGGATCCGCTCCCGTCTCCCTACGAGAACGCCATCCATAGCACTCACACTTATCTTGCGTATTTTAGAGTATCCACTTTCACTTGTCTATGAACTGATATAAGCAACCCAGAAGTCCTTTACCACAGACACGGCTATTCGAATAGATGATGTTAACCCTGCAGGGGTGTACTTCTTCATACATGTTTCCACCACTTAGCGTCTGCACACGACATGTGCTCGGCAGACTTCAAGCGAAAGCCGACGTGGGTGTAGACCACAACCTACCTAAACACTCAAGTCTCTAGTCCAGGTTTATCGCCTATTCGGGTTCCATCCATGAGGAGATCCGGCCGGAGTTTCGCTCACAGCCCCAAACGATGTGTGCAGGGTTCTCGAGACACCAAATGGGCGCCCGGTACACCGTGCCATGTACCTACCGCATCACAGCCCACCCCGTGGGTCAGCGCTGTCCACGGCCTCCAGTAAGCTACAAACACCAGAAACTACTTGCAACTCCTGGACAGAGGACTAGGGTGAATAAGAAGTCGAGCGGGGTCATATTTCAGGGCCCAATGTATGGTAGTAGCTGAATCATGGATCACAAACACAGAACTCAGTTCCTAAGGACGGCTTCAATGAGACAACCCACCATGTACTCCTACATGGCCTCTCACCGCTACCTTTACCAAATCGTGTTCACCACTTAGCTCACACACAGTAGGACATGTTCACACACCTCTGATTCATCCCCGATGAATCAGACCTGACTCAACTCTAAGCAATAGCAGGCATGACAAACAAACATGAATGAGTAGGCACAACAGGGCTCAAACAACTCCTACTCATACTAGTGGGTTTCATCTATTTACTGTGGCAATGACAGGTCATGCAGAGGATAAAGGGGTTCAGCTACCGCAGCAAGTAACAAATGACTCGTTGTTGTTCTAATGCAGTAAAAGAGAGCAGGGCGAGAGAGTAGGATTGTATCGGAATGAACAAGGGGGTTTTGCTTGCCTGGCACTTCTGAAGATAACATTCAGTCTTCATCAGTGTCAACGATCACATCATCGGTACAGCATCTACCGAGGGGGAACAACACCGACAAACACAGAAGAAACACGATCAATGCAATGCACAGTATGATGCATGCTATGACATGGCAATATGAATGTGTTTTGGGCTAATGCATCTAGGAACAAGTTAAATGGGGTTGGTTTGAATACAAGATTCAAATTCAAACTCCATATGTGAGAGTTTAAATGCCATTTATTTGTTTTGTCCAAAACAGAGGACAACATTGTTCAAACATGCATGAAAATGGTACAGATGGATTCCTTGAATTTTTCTGATAATTTTTCATATATAATTTGTTTGATTTCGAGTCACGGTTGAATTACTATGATTTTTAGAAGTTTTAGCTATTTTCTGAAATAAATAAATCGTTTAGATTTATTTAAAATCCAGAAAAGGGTTTACTGCGTCAGCATGACGTTGGCATGACGTCAGCAGGTCAACAGGGGCTGGTCCGGGTCAAACCTGACCAGCGGGGTCCACATGTCAGTGTAATTAGCTTAACTAATTCAATTAGTACTAATCCTAATTAACTAACAGGGCTGGGCCCCACCTGTCATTGAGTCAGGGGGAGTCAAACTGGGGTCAAACCCGGGTCAAACTCGCCGGAGTTGACCAGAGGCTCGTCGCCGGCAAGGCCAGGGACGGCGGAGAGCGTCCGGATTCGCCCTCCGATGACCAAAAGAGCGGCGGAGGGGCTCTACGGGATGCCCAGGCTCGCGCGCATCTAACAGGGCAAACGGGAGAAGCTAGGGTGGCCGGAGGCGACGACAATCATGACGACGGCGGCGGCCGGAGTTCGGGTGAGGCGCGGGCGGTGGCTACGGTACACAACAGGAGCAATAGACTAACGTTTTGGGATCCTGGCGTGGTGCTGAGCACGGTGGTGTGCTCGGACGTGACGTGCATGAGCTCTAGCCACGGCGACCTCGTGGCCGGCGGCGATGAGCTCTTGGGCTCGGCGGAGCCCGCGGTTAGTGGAAGAAATTGGCATCGGGGAGAGGGAGGTTCGGTGCGGGGGCTCACAGCGATGACGACAGAACGCTCGGCGAGGTCGGGGACGGTCCGGAGCCGACGAATCGGGCGACGGTGACTGGCGGGTCCGAGGAGGGGAAAAGCGTCGGGGCGGAGCTTCGGGGCTTCTCCAGTCGCGTGAGCTGACGGAGAGGACGAGGGAGGCACTACGGAGCTCGGGAGCGCATCGGAGAGGAGAGGGGGTGGCGGTGGCCGCGAGGGAGCTCGTCGGTGGCGATGGCTGTGTTCGGGCGAGTGAGAGAACGAGACAGAGGAGGGAAACGAGGGAGAGGGAGAGAGTGAGGGGGTCCAGGGGGTCGGGGCGGCGCCGAGGAGATGACGCGCGGCATCGCGGTGGCCAGGCGATGCAGGCAGGCAGCCTGGTGGCGTGGTGAGCTCGGGCGCGTGTGCCATGTCCCTCCTCTGCCTACTGGCACGAGGAGGAAGGCGACAGGGAGGAGGAGGTGGGCTGGGCTGCTGGAGGAGCTGGGCCAGGTAAGTGGCCCAGGTGGGCTTCTCTCTCTCTTTCTTTCTCTTTTCTATTTTCTGCAATTGGTTTTGATTTGATTTAAAATATCAAATCATTTTTCTAAAACTTTCTGTAAATTGTATGTGAGCTCAGGAACTAGTCCAAGGTCACAGGCAACTTACAAAAATATTTGAACTTTATTTCTTGTATAATAGAAATAAATTCAACTCAAATATGTCATTGGTTTAAGTCAAAGGCCCAAAAATAAATAATTCTGTGATTCCAAAAATATTGGTTTGAATTTTACCTCTTACCAATATTTTCACAGAGTAACAGGAACATTTCTTTGGACTCATTTGATGAGATTTAAATGTTGGTTATTTTTAGAGGTCTTCTGAGGCTTTTGAAAATTCCTCAATTCAAATTTCATTTGAATTAAAACATGATGCTCACATGAGGGTCTAGCCTAGTGCATAACAGGACCAGGGATGTGACAACCCACCCCCACTAAACAAAAATCTCGTCCCGAGATTCAAGCGTAGGGTAAGGTGAAGGGGGAACGCAAACTAGCACAATCTTCACGATCCAGGTCGCACTTCAAATGAACGTTGATTCGTTCACCATCATTGTCTCGAAGTCTTGCTCTGAGAACTCCAACTATCATGACAACGAGAGGAAGGAAAGACCCCAAAAGAATCGTTCTTCTCGAAGGTCGAACAACTCAGGATTAACTCACGGAATGAGACATAGCAACATCTCTTGAGCTGAGAGACGAAGCACACATCCATAGGATTGGGGTGAAGCAGATGACGAAGGTTCACTAGGTAGACAACAATTTCACGCTTAAGAAGGTGGTAATCAGTTGTCAACGCAGCGAGGAGTTGGGTTGCCATGATACCATATCGAGACACCTGAGGGATGGTGACTCGTAGATATATATCCCCCGTAAGTGGCAAAAAGAATTACCTTTGATATAGAGATCATTGAGACTCTCCATATCAGCCTAGGGCAAATCACAATCGATCATTTGGAGGAGTTCGGTGGAATGACATTCCGGGCCAGAATGGATGATGTGGATTACCTTGTTGAAGACAACACAAGGGATGATTTTAGTAACTGGGGGAGAAGCTCAACAATAGAGAGTGAGTCCACTGTTTTGAAAAGTTATAGCATAACCGAGGAAACTGAGAGCATCCCAGTTAGTGTCGATGATAACACCTAGCGCTTGTACATGCTATCAAGAACTTGAGCATTTCCATATTCATCAGGGTTTACAAATCTCCGTGTCAAGGATCCTGGCAACACAACATACTACCATGATGAATAATGATGGATGATGCAGATGCAAAGGAAGATAACACCTTCTCATATTTTACCTTAGTGAGGCTAAGGAAACAAAATCTGGATGATCGATCGAGAGACATTTGACACTCCGCTTCTAATGTTCTCCTTGATGTACTAGCGTATCCCATTCCTTGAAATGGTCTGGTATCTAGAACATCAAGTAAAGGTCGGACTTCGGAAACACAAAAATCATAAGGCATAACTAGGGAGTAAATCCTACGAAGTCCTTATGGGGAGGTGGCCAACTTCTTCAATCAAGATACTACAATAATAGGTCTTCCGGCGGGGTGTGTTGGCCACGACATCCACTTTACCGGTTACAGAGTGACCAATATTATAATCCTTGGAAAACATTCCAACCATCATATCTTCCTGAGATTCAGATCCGGTTGGTGTCAGAATATTCTAGACTCATCGAGTCTAGAAAGTAAAATGAAAGTTTGCAACACAAATCGACGAGATAACGTTGCGAGATTCTCGGGGAGTGAACTATGGTAGTAAGCTCCAAAACATGAGCTGGTACTGCTACACACATGTGAACACGCTGTCTCAGACAAGCATGACCACGTGGTAGTCTTATAATAAAACACTACCGAGTTCAGGTGGGGAAACCATCAACAAGGATATCGAAGTCCTTGCATAAGGCATGCTCTTAAGAAGGAACTTCTTCTCCTTGAACAAATCAATCGGTGGCTTGGTGTGCTCGGGACACATATGGAATGAAGGTTGCAAGTCTCCAGACCACAGAATACTTCGCACGTATGCATGACTGACTTGGGATGATTCCAGAGGAAGCAACATTGACTTTCTCGAATCCACGGTGGCAACTTGCTCCAAGTGCACATGAATTAGAGGAAGTCACTCCTTTCATCCGAACATATGCTTCATGAACTAGCATGAAGAAATGCTTTCAGAAGTTTCCAACACTAGCTTAATGTTCAACAAAATCATGGAGGAGATAAGGATGTTGTCAATGGGCTCAACAACAATTCATCCGGGTTTCCTTTTAAAAGGAATTCCATAGTTAAGTGAACACGGTGATAGCATTGGTCAGACCAAAGAATATAATGGTGTATGCTCGAGGAAAAACCACGAGTAAGACAACATTACGAACATCGTTGGTTCTGACTTGATTTGAGGATAGCCCACACCCAAATCAAAGGTTGGACAAGATGATAGGTCCATTAACTGATCATGAGGGTCAGTCGATGAAATATCAACTTTCTTCAACACACACATACAAAGGATATCCCTTTGAAATGAACTAAGTCAGGTAAGCTTTTATCTTCCAACTCTCCAAGTTGTTGTTTGGCTTAACAAACTAGCTCAGGGGTATCCAACACAGATTCTTGGAGAAAAAGTGGTTTATTGGAAAACCAACTTGATCACGAGCTCAACATAACAGTCAGGGGACAACCTGGTGATACTTCCGAGAAGGAATTCGGAAAATCACGAACCACCGGTATGTTACTAAGCTCGAGAACAATCTTGCTTTCCATGGCAGGACGATATGATCACAAGAACGAGGGATCGGCACAATCCTAACTCATTGATCGAGGGGTGCACCGGAAATAAGGACTAGGTAGCACAATCAATCTTAGAATGATGATTCAAGAACCAACACGTTAATAATGAGGTTATTGTCCATTTAACTACCAAGCAACAAGGTTGCTAGGAGTATTGATTTCACACATCACGATTCACTTGTCGACATTCCGGTTATAACAACACGGGAACCGAGAAATGAATAATGATGGAGAGAAGTATCACTGCACCAAGAATTCATAGGATGGTGTGCAATTCCCATGATAATCTTAATATAAAGATGGTAACACTCCAGGGTGGAACAGAACAAAAACTGGATTAGTATTTTGATCTGCGGAGTACAACTACTAACACCCAATCCTGGGTATGGATGAGGTACTGGAGTTTGTTTCTCCTAGTCATTCTGGAATAGAATGGCTTGACGGACCACAAGAGTAATAGGCATCGATGAATGAACGCATGCATACTCTTGACTATCAATTGATAGACGAGGGTCGGAAGACAACTAAAGCGGGACAACTCAAAGGAACATACGGTTTTCTGAGTTGTGGATGCATAGATTAGTATGTTGAACCAAGTTCAACAAAAATTTGCCGGATAACCCATGTAGAAAAGTTGAACTAGCAGAGTCGCAATATAGAATAGAGAACCCATCGAGAGCACTCCTGTTATGATCTTTTGATCCAACAAACTACTGCCATAAGTGGTTCATAGTATTTGGAAGAAGGAAAATACCATGGACCTCGAGGACTAATGCAAAAGTTACTAATTTCCTAAAGGAACTAGCAACACTATCAACATGAGGTAAATGGGGTGAATCTCGGGTTCAGAACCCAGAAATAGAATGCCTACTAACTAAATGGCATCACGGGATGCTTTCGATAATGACGGCCAGAATCATCACACTGGAAACACAGATCATGGCTAGACCACTAGATGATCCCCTAAGCACTTAGGGTCATAATTATTAACTCCAACATATATGTCGAGGCAATAAAGTACCTCAACTCACTAATTTTTGTGATTAATCTGACCAAAAGGACATCGACAATGGGAAGAAGGGGTTTGCAAATGCATCAGACTGTTTAGAAACCTGGGATGACTCGGACAGCATAACGGCTATAAATGCTCAAAAGATTTGAGACATGCTACAAAAATGGTGGCATAGCCACTCAGAAGCACAATTCCAAGGTTTCGAGATCAACAGTTAACATATAGAAGTCGTAGAAACTGAACTCAAGCTTAAATCCAACAATCTTATAAGTCTACGAATTAGTAACACGTGATCCTGATAGAAAGAAGAGAAAGCCTAGTTCCTTAACCCCGTAGGAAAGATAAGATGACTCAGATCGGAAGGGCATAAGGTATAAGGAGTAAAAAAGAGCCTTACGTTCCATCCCACAATCAATTCCCTTATATAACTAAAGAATTTCTAGACTCAACTTCGACCAGTTTGGCTTGGTAATCCTACAGGCAGTCAAGCTCTGATACCAACACTGTCAGGACCCCGACTCAATGCCACACCGATCTAGCATATAACACATCATATCACTTTGCGGCCTCACGCACGGTATTCCCACGGGTGCCACCTTACCTGGCCCGGGACCGTTTGCGCCTTTTGGCTCACGTATATGATAGTGCCGCTAGCATCCATATGACAGAGAACCTGGGCTGACATGGCTAGTCGTGAACCCAAAGTGGCACTAACTTACAGGGACAGGCATACATAACCCAGCAACGAACGTGTCGGTCATCAGCGAGTGAATCTAGGCTGTAGCACTGGGCTAGCAGGACTCCGGTATTCATCGCGTGACATTTCCCCGAGGGGACAGACACAGGAACGAAGAAGGACACATGCCGGCCAGCCTAAGTGTTCCGGAGCAGTAGCAAGCTACCATGGCTCAGTGGAATCACTAGGAGACATTTCCCGGTAAGAGAGGCTACTAAGGATAAACAACTAGATAGTCAGATCCCACACATACCAAGCATTTCAATAACATACACACAATATGCTCGATATGTGCAAATACAACATGGCATCACAACGTGACTCTATAACTCAAGTATTTTATTCAATAGGCTCCGAGGAGCGAGATATTACAAACAGGGGTCCTACGACCCAACATTCAGAGCATACAAGTCAAAACACAAGCGGAAGCTATCATGTCTGAGTACAGACATCTATAAATGAAAAAGGCTGAGAAGCCTGACTATCTACCAGATCCTGCCGAGGGCACAAGATCGTAGCTGAGGTAACAAGCTAAACATCGAAGTCCACGCGGAACTACTAGCGAGACCGAAGTCTCTCTGCAAAAACATAAAATAGGCAAACGTGAGTACAAATGTACCCAGCAAGACTTACATCAGAACTAACTACATATGCATCATTATCAACAAAGGGATGGTGGGGGTTTAACTGCAGCAAGCCAGCTTTGACTCGGTGGCTATCCTGAACTACGACTGCAAGTAACTCTTTTGAGGTGGCGCACACGAGTCCACATGTTCACCATATCAATACATCACTATGGATCCGCTCCCGTCTCCCTACGAGAACGCCATCCATAGCACTCACACTTATCTTGCGTATTTTAGAGTATCCACTTTCACTTGTCTATGAACTGATATAAGCAACCCAGAAGTCCTTTACCGCGGACACGGCTATTCGAATAGATGATGTTAACCCTGCAGGGGTGTACTTCTTCATACATGTTTCCACCACTTAGCGTCTGCACACGACATGTGCTCGGCAGACTTCAAGCGAAAGCCGACGTGGGTGTAGACCACGACCTACCTAAACACTCAAGTCTCTAGTCCAGGTTTATCGCCTATTCGGGTTCCATCCATGAGGAGATCTGGCCGGAGTTTCTCTCACAGCCCCAAACGGTGTGTGCAGGGTTCTCGAGACACCAAACGGGCGCCCGGTACACCGTGCCACATACCTACCGCATCACAGCCCACCCCGTGGGTCAGCGCTATCCACGGCCTCCAGTAAGCTACAAACACCAGAAACTACTTGCAACTCCTGGACAGAGGACTAGGGTGAATAAGAAGTCGAGCAGGGTCATATTTCAGGGCCCAATGTATGGTAGTAGTTGAATCATGGATCACAAACACAGAACTCAGTTCCTAAGGACGGCTTCAATGAGACAACCCACCATGTACTCCTACATGGCCTCTCACCGCTACCTTTACCAAATCGTGTTCACCACTTAGCTCACACACAGTAGGACATGTTCACACACCTCTGATTCATCCCCGATGAATCAGACCTGACTCAACTCTAAGCAATAGCAGGCATGACAAACAAACATGAATGAGTAGGCACAACAGGGCTCAAACAACTCCTACTCATACTAGTGGGTTTCATCTATTTACTGTGGCAATGACAGGTCATGCAGAGGATAAAGGGGTTCAGCTACCGCAGCAAGTAACAAATGACTCGTTGTTGTTCTAATGCAGTAAAAGAGAGCAGGGCGAGAGAGTAGGATTGTATCGGAATGAACAAGGGGGTTTTGCTTGCCTGGCACTTCTGAAGATAACATTCAGTCTTCATCAGTGT